>NW_015548434.1:0-907 GCF_001515605.1 Sinocyclocheilus anshuiensis
GGAACTACTTGAGGGTGAGTAAATGATGACAATTTTCATTTTTGGTTGAACTATCTCTTTAATATCTAACAATGTTTTGTTAATGTTACTGTTGGTTATTAGTGAACATTCTCCAAACACAGTTTTAAATATTGATTTTATTTTTACATTGTTACGTAATATCTTTAAATTTTATGTTGACTTTTATGTAAATTAATATACAAGTAATATACAACTTATGCCTCTTGGTTTAAGGTGCACTGATATTTAAAAGCTTTGTTAAATAAAAGGTGTGTTTTACCTTTTCATTTCTGTGCTTTTTTTAAGTGCTGGTGAATATGTATCTTAAAGTAATCGTCTTGGATATACTGGTGCAAAATAAGAATCACCTTGGTGGATGTTAATTGGTATTTTAGATAATGACTTTTGACTTTACATGACTAAACATTATTACTACATCATTAACAACTCATAGACTAACATGAATTCATGACTTGTTAATGTATCATATGTCATGACTACATGGGGGGGGCACATTATTACTAACTCATCATTCATTAATTATAAAGTAACATTAATTCTAGGGGTGTAAGAAAATATTGATACACGTGAGTATCGCGATATTTTGTTTGGCGATACTGTATCGATTCTCAAAAACGCAATATCGATATTTAAAAAAAAAAATGTATACAAGATTCATGGCCGTTGTTTCGTTTTGAGTTTATATCCCGACCGCTAGATAGCAGTCTTCTTACCTCTGAACTTAAACAGTGACAACGTGTGCGTTCCGCTCCTGCAAGGTTTGTGCAGTCCCGCCCGCTCCGGCAAACATTCTACTAGCAGGAACACACAGGAAGAGGGCGGTTTGGCAACAGCTGATCTGAAATGGAGTGGCTTTTAGAGAAATAATATTAGATACCCAGAGTGA
>NW_015548435.1:0-296 GCF_001515605.1 Sinocyclocheilus anshuiensis
TTGTCTTAAAGTGACAGACTGGTGCTTGGGCCATCAAAATGCAAAGAGAAAATAATTCACAGCTCTTAATCTGAATAACGTTATAGCTTTAATAAGCATTAATCTATCAATACTTACACTGAAAACTATGCAGTGTTCATTTACATTTGATTACTTTAAGATTTCTTTTGTAGGCTATTACTTACCTGAACAGTAATGTTAGTAGAACTTCATGGAAGAATTAAAGCACTGTTTATTTCATTTAATTTGTATATTTGTTTTATTGTATTTGTCAGTTTGTTTTACTTTGTTCATAT
>NW_015548435.1:388-566 GCF_001515605.1 Sinocyclocheilus anshuiensis
AGAGTAACACGACCCTCCTCCTCCTGTTGGTGCGAGCGAGCGGTCAGTCACGTGTGTGTATGATGGCCGAAGGAGCTTCCTTTGGAACTTACGCGATCGGCAACCGGCCGCACTGCTCTTAAACTGGGTGTGTGACAGGTATGGCTGTGGAATGGGGTTTGGCCGAGGAAAAATTCAG
>NW_015548435.1:818-1019 GCF_001515605.1 Sinocyclocheilus anshuiensis
AAGGCAGTTTTTGTCAGAGCCCTTGTTATTCTTAATTTTGACATTAATTTTCATTTTTACAGCAGACATGTATATCGGTTCAAAATATAGGTTATCGGTCTACTTTATCTGTAATAATCGGTATCGGCATCGGCCTTGAAAAACACATATCGATCGACCCCTAATATATATATATATACATATATATATATATATATATAT
>NW_015548436.1:0-16928 GCF_001515605.1 Sinocyclocheilus anshuiensis
ACCTAACCCTAACCCTAACCTAACCCTAACCCTAACTCTATCAGGGACTCTTGCCGGCTGAACTCTATCAGGGACTCTTGACTGCTGAACTCTATCAGGGACTCTTGGCGATGGATCTCTAGCTACACTGTAAGGTGGAACAGAAGAGAAAACAATCAGTGTTCAGTGGAACAAATTACAAATTATTTACTATTTCAATTACAGATTTTTTTAGTAAAGAGAAGTTACATTTACATGATCTTGCATATATATTTCTAAAACAATATTTGTTTTTTAAACACATTTACAACAGATATTGTTATATATAATCTATGTGTTTGTCTGTTTGTGTGGCTCCTATTGAGTCACTATAAAGAGAAACATGCTAATGATTGTACATCATATATAATAAAAGACAAGGAACAAACACAAATGTGATTTTGCCTAAGATCAAAACCTTTAGTTAAATGTTCCAGTAGTTAAAGCTGTTTGTCCTCTAGTTTAAAGATGTTTGTATTGTCTAAGTAAAGAACTGAAAGTAAAGTAAGTGTAAAGTAATGAGACGTGTTGCTGGTGAAAGTAAAAACACAGAAGAGCCGGAGACATTGATCATGTGATGCTGGAGTCTGCACTGATTTTACCAGCGTTTTCCTACAGTCTGACCAAACCTGTTTTCACACTGACATGATTCACTATTACTGAAGTAATTAATAAAGCAGATATTGCACCTGTTTTCACACTGACATGATTCACTATTACTGAAGTAATTAATAAAGCAGGTATTGCTGTATAAAGCTGTGACAGTGTGCTTCTGTTCTCTTTCCTCCTTTGTGTTCAACATTTACTCAACTTTACATTTCATTCTGACACAATGAACCCTCAGGTGCAGTAAAGCTGGATGATAATCTGATGATCTCTTTCACTAATATTTGACAGTATGTATTTATCAGCAGTAACTGAAGATCTCTTTAATATCAGAGTGATGTTTGCTCACCTCAGTTCACAGTTTGAGTCTTGTAGCACATCAATGAGCTGCTGCTTCGAGTCTCCAATCATATTATCACTCAGATCAAGCTCTTTTAGAAACCGCAGCGCTTTTGTGTTTCTCAAAGACTGAGATAAAGAAGAAACGTCTGTAATACCACAGTGATTTAGACTAGAAAGAGACAAACAGAGGAAGAGAGATCATCTCACAAACAATCATTAATGTGAAGAATCTGACACAAATATAATGTGACCTCAGACTCATCGTGAGATATTGAGTATAAAGTGTTTTGTAGTGATTGTGATTCTTGTGTGTGAATGTTCCTGACCTCAATCTCTCCAGTTTACAGCTTGAATCCTTCAGTACGTCAGACAAGTGATTCACTCCTGTGTTTGTTATTTGATTCCTGCTCAGATCCAGCTCTCTCAGGTGTGATGGGTTTGAGTTCAGAGCTGAAGTCAGGACGAGACTCTGTTTCTCTGTATAAATTAAATCAATCAAATCAAATCAATTACTTTAAGCCATTTTAGAGTGAAGTTTACAGTCTGTAAATGTACAAATATATTAAATATACATTTACAGAGTAAATTTTGCAGTGTTAAAATAACTCTTTAAGAGTTAAATTTAACACTGGACCCAAGTGTATTTGGTCCCACTCAGAATTGGTGATCAAATGACTCTTGTCATAGTGTTAATTTTTCAGAGTAAAATTAACTCTGTTTGGAGTAAAAAATTAACACTGCTCAACACTGAATAGTGTTACTACAATTTAACACTAAAGTAAATTAACTCTGAATAGTGTTACCACAATTTAACACTAAGGGAAAATGAACACCAATTGTTGTTAATATTTCACTTTTGTAGAGTTTATTTACATTTTTATTAGTGAAAAAATCCCGCTCAGTGAGTACAATTTTAAAACCTATTTGGTGTTGCAATAGGTTAAAATGTTGCAATAGGTTAAAAACAACTTAATCAACGTACCATTTAAAACATTTATTAAAAACACGGTCAGGCTTAAACAAATACATGCACAAAAAAACATCACATCTGCATAAAATGACAATAGGGCACTATATGCAGTGCAGAATCTGTTGTACCATATTTCATTTGAAGATCAAATGGTTTGAAATAACACAGCTCGTTAACATTTACTAACTTTAAAACTCGGTCTGGATGCAGTCTGACTGTAAATGCATGGTAATGGTCATCAAAACAGAGTGTTTCCATCAGTGTTCCACATAACAGTACATTTTCATCTTTCACAGCAATAGTCTTGATCTTACAAAACACTGGCATCTCACATGCTACTTCTGTACAGATAATAAAGTCAGGGTGATACTCTGTGCCATGATGTTTGATCCACTTTACAGAATAGACATGTTCTGATATTTCCACTCCTAATTTGGAAGCCATCTCCATGCCACCTTTAAGTCCACTGAGTTCCACCATATTCCCTGGACCAAGAGTAACTCTGTACTGCCTAAAAGACTCCCAGTGCATTGCCATACAACTCTGGTGCTTTTTGGCCAATGTTTTGGTGATGTTTTTGAAGCTTTTTAATTGTGTTTTAAATAATTTTTGTCTAGCTTCATAACGCATACACCATATGTGCCGAATTGGTCCAATTTTTCTTATACACTGTGGGTAATGTATCATTATGTGATGCTTTGGCAAAAGATTTTTTTCGGGAAATAATTTTTTGAATAGCTGGTGATGTTCAATTATTAAATGTTTAAGATAAATGGTCATGCCTTCTGTTAGGACTGGTGAAAATACGATGTTAACAATTTGCAGAAGTAAAAGCAAAATATACCAGTGTTTATCATCTCTCTGCACTAAATCACCAAATAGCAGAGGCATGTTGCGCAACAAGCACCAAGATTGTATGGCATTTAAACCCAAATCGTTGCTTCCACCAAACAATTTGACCATTGGAGGACGGTTCCTCTGCTGATTGTAACCATAATCAAAAGCATGTATTCTACCAGCAAGGTCATCAGCACTCAGAAAATGATGCTGAATGTACTGCAAAACAAGTTTTACCTCTAGCTGAGCGACACCTTCAAGAATGTTGTGCATTATATCCACAGCAAAATTGTTGGCTGTGTTGAAATACTTGAGTGAATTTAACAAACACACCTGTTTGACGCCATAAATATGAGGTAGAGTCATCTTGTAACCTTTTACAGTGCAGAGCATGCATCTCTGTTGTTCTTAGTACAACCTCAGGGTTATCTTTGGAGAACACAAACTGAAAGCAATCTTTCTCAAGAACACAGAAACGACAGCAATATTGAGCCCCAAGTGACTCCAGAAACCCTAATAAGCTGTGTAAGCCAAGGTTATCCCCTGTGACTTGAACAATTGTACCCCTAATACAACTTCCAGATACTGGATTCTTAACCCCCTCAATCTCAAGCACTTTTAGATCATTTACTAGAGGCTCGATTATAGAATTAAAACCATACCGTCTAATATCCTGTGCATGAAAGAGTGCTCTTAAATGAATATTATCCAATGAGGAGTTAAAAATGGGGGGGAAATTCCTTAATGTAAAATAGATAGCACCCAATTTATGTATACCTTTTTTGGAACCCAAAGGGTTAGCGGTCTCAAAATCATCATAAAATAACTGAATTTGTAAGGCATCTTTTTCTGTGTAAAATAAAGGATTACTTTTAAAATGTGCTGCATCACTTAAGTCAACATAAACGCCTTCCTTTGGAACATGCCTGGGTTTAAACAAATCAATAAAATGCGGATTTTGTAAAATTGCCTTTAGTGTTTCTAAAATGGGAACATAAGCAAATGTATCTGTTACAACAACTTGATCAAATGTTCCTGTGGTTTTATTTCTTCTGCTGTCAAATCTTGTGCTAAGCACTATTTCGGTAGGTTCAACAGTTCCCCATTTCTCTGTAAAGAGTCTCTTTCGTTTGGCTTCTGAATTTAACAAAGTAAATAGATTTTCCAAATGTTAAATTGAACTTTCTATTTTCCTTTTAGTAGCAATGTCATGTGGAGGCAGACAGAGCAAAGCTGCATCCTGGGCCTGACTGTGAATCTCAAAAACGATTTCCTCCATAGATGAAACAAAACCACTTATAGCAGACTGACTTAACCCAGCAACTTTTAGTTGCACAACAGCAGAAGCACACATATCTAAAGTGCTCTTATTTGAATTTAACAATACAGATGTTGTGGCCACTTCTCCAACACTGCCAATCTGATCAAATGTTTGAGCACTAATTTGTCCTTCTGCCTCAGCAGTCTCACTGTTGTCAATGGTGCCAAAATTCTTGTCACTTTGCTCAGTATGTTTTATATGCAAATGTTTTCTAAAACCTGAAAAAGTACCAAACACAGAACTACACCCTGCCTCTACACATTTAAGGCGAAGATTCTTTCCAGGAACAAAACCATGAACTAATCTTAGGTGCCTAAGAAGCAATTTTGAACCATATAACTCAGCCTGACAAACAAAACACTTCATGAGGGCAGAAAAACTTAAGGCATCTAGCCAAGCAACCTTGCTCTAACCTCAGCAACACGAGGACTCTCTTTCACTTTGCCAACATCTATGTTGTACACAGTGGTCTGAATGAAAGTGTACATGTTGTGTAGCATAATGTTGTAAGAGGTGCCAAAAACAAAGTGTGCCTTAAACAGCTCGTCAAAGGCACCAAGAGACGAGGCTGACTTGCATGGAATGGCATGCTGATCAAGAACGATGAAGTACTGGTGAACTGAATTCTTCTGAGGTCCCACGGCCAGGAGTTAGGGCTGAGCAATAGCTGCGATTTCTCGAAGATGCTCCTCAATGTTTGTTCCACTCTGAAAAAAACAAGCAAATTGAAGAGATCTATCACCGATATGTTAATTATTAAACAGAGAAACAAAGAAAAGAAGAAAAAACAAACAAACCTTCTTAAAGACAACAAGGTGTTTCTCTGCTTGAGAGGCAGACACCTTTCCTGGTCTTTTCCGGCCTTGGGCAGAAGGTGGGATCAGATGCAACAGAAGTATAATAGAAGAGAGGTCACTGTCCCAAACTGTTTAAACACATACATTAAGTTAGCAAAATTTGACCACTAATGCAAACTGGAAGTGAAATAAAATAATAATAAAGCACATTAAAAAAAAATTTATGGGGACACCCTTTCACCCTCAAGTTTCTTAGATAATTTGTTCAATAATATTTCTAAATAATATTTCAAGTGTAAAATTAATCTTAAACATCTTACCAAAATTAACACCCTCTTCTGAGTCACCAGTAGGAGATTCAGCTGCTAGCAGTAGTTCTTCCAAATCACTGGTGCTTGGAAGCTTTTTGCACTGCTGAATCACTTTTTTCTTGAATGCAGTGGTCCACTTCTCCAGTAGCTTGCCTGACACTCCTTTTCCAAACATCAGAACAAAGTCTTGCTCAATCTAAGAAGAGGCAGAAAAGGATGACCCAAAATATTTTGTTCTATGTACCAGACAAATAATTATATAAGCCCATGTAGGCTAGAGGTCTGCACAGGCTTTAAACTGAAGCCCGAACCCGACCCGTACCCGAGATCATCTGACCCAGCCCGACCCGACCCGAGCGGCACAGTTCAATTTAGAGCCCGAACCCGACATCTTTTTTTTTTCCCCACAACGAATAGCCAATTTAAAAAAAAAATGCTGTATTTCACAATTGCATGCAACGGTCAGTAAACAAATACATGTAAAGAAACAGAATCATTAAGGCTCGGCCAGTTCACAAGGCAAAAGAAAAAACACTTACCAGTTATGAAAGTTTATGAACATCAGGTGCAGCGGTCACATAAATTCTGCCGAGTTTTTGAATGGTTGTATACGACAAGACGATAATTCTTCCATCGTGCAAATTATGGTCATTTTCGTCAGTTAAGGCTCGTTAGCATTCGGCCTGCTTTAAATCAGACACAGAGATGCAGTGCGGTAAGATCGCATTTATTTGAATGAATTAATTATATAATTTATTAGAGAGAGAGAGAGAGAGAGAGAGAGAGAGAGGGAGAGAGAGGGATGAAAGTTGCATGTGTGGACCTGCGTCTGCGCGCCTCTCTCTACAAGCAATGAGGCTTAGTTACTTAAAAACAGCGATTTTAGCCCCTCATTGCAGAGGAATATAAAGTTGCGAGTCAGTAGCCTGTCGAAGCTATTTTAAGTCAAGTCAAGTCAAGTCACCTTTATTTATATAGCGCTTTTAACAATACAGATTGTGTAAAAGCAACTGTACAGCATTAATTAGGAAAATATTGTGTCAATAATGCAAAATGATAATAGTCGGATATATTCTCCTATAATACTCTCCTATAGCCGGACAGTCTGTGGGCCAGAACAACTTAGTTGTCCGTTTCCTAAGAGGATCCAGGAGCCTCAATCCGCCCCGGTCCCCCACGGTCCTGAGAGCCCTTAAGGGCTCCCCCTTTGAGCCACTACAGTCTGCAGACTTGAAAACCCTGACGTTGAAAACTGCTCTGCTACTGGCTTTAGCATCGGTTAAACGAGTAGGTGACTTGCAGGCTCTCTCGGTAAGTCCTGCCTGTCTTGAATTTGGGCCTAACAACTCCAAAGTCGTCCTAAAAACAAGACATGGGTACGTTCCTAAGGTGCTCTACACCCCGTTTAGATCCCGCGGCAACCACGCTGGCGATGCTAGCGGGCTATATGCTAATCCTTTTATTTTACTAATAAAAGTTTTCGTGCTGTGTTGTCGTTGTCGTGTGCACTAATGTGTGTGCGTGCGTCTATGAAAGCTGCGTAGCCTAGGCTACTGCATATAGTTTTAGTTTAGCTATAAACCCGAGCCCGACCCGAACCCGAAGCTATTCATTAAACATTAACCCGAACCCGACCCGAAACCTGAAAGTATTTCGGGACCCGTCGGGCTCGGGTCGGGTAGCAGACCTCTAATGTAGGCATTGAATAAACTTATATTTAGACATCAGTACATTTTGATTATATCAGTACATATGATTATAAACACTTTACCAAGACTTTAATGTCTTTGAATCGTGGAAAGACTGTCAATATATCACTTGACTGCATGGGGTCAAGAACCATGTTGCGGCGACAGTCGAATGTCAATTTTATTTTCTTCTTGATGGCATCCTCATCAGAAGAATGGCTCATGAATGCAATTGCTTCCTTGCATTCATCCTCACTCAAGATGGTCTCTGCATTAAACTCTGACTGCCGTCTTACAGTTGGTCCACCAGACCCCCCTTCAGCAGATGTTCCTTGTCCTGATGAACAACAAAACATTTTAAAAGCTTTAACACTGCTTAAAGAATGATAAACGAA
Source organism: Sinocyclocheilus anshuiensis (assembly GCF_001515605.1). Taxonomy (NCBI): domain Eukaryota; kingdom Metazoa; phylum Chordata; class Actinopteri; order Cypriniformes; family Cyprinidae; genus Sinocyclocheilus; species Sinocyclocheilus anshuiensis. The sequence continues at coordinate 7,286 of NW_015548436.1, forward strand.
GTTTAATCTTAAAGAAGGCAACTTAGTCAACTTAGTTCTCCTGTGAAAGATGGCAGAATAAGCTATATAAAAAACAAAAAAGGTAGATTTCAAAATTTTCAAAATTTCCTTCAAATGATGCACGTCGTTCTTTAGCTAAGCCTCTCTGTATTGTTTTGATTCTCCATGCTAAGTACCGGTACCCAGTACCGCTTTCGCCATCATAATAATGTTCCTTAGAAAGAGAAAAATAGAGATAAAAAGTCTTTAAATTCAACAGCAAAATACATCACCTGAAGTATGGGTATGTGAGATCAGCAGCATTTAAAATGCCAACACAGAATTAGAATTCAAAGCTGACACTTACGTAGCCATTTTTGGAAAAGGGGTCACTGAGGTAAGGGAACAAAGCCACAATTCCTCTGGCATATTTTTCTTTCACCTGCCTTGTTGGTGACGTACTGCTGTAAAAAATAATAATAAATAAATGAATTAAATAAAAAATGTTAGTGTCCTTTGCCTGAGTTTAAACAACAACAAAACATTTTAGAACTAGAGATCACACCAGGTAATGATTATGAAGATTACCCATTCTTTTCTGTCATGTCAGCTGCCAAGATGTTAACCATTTTCCTCCTTGTTTCGTCCCCCTTAGTTCGGTTGTATTCATTTATTATACGCTCCCCACCAGGTTTCTGGACAAGAATGGTTTCCACCAGCTTCAAGATTATAATAAAAAATATATATAAATCAGTCTTAAAAATCATAAGTCTCATTAATCAACTTAAATCAATATGAAATATCAAAATCATGTTAATTTTTAAAAATAGATTTATCAGTTTCAACAGTCTTTTTTCTTTTACTTTTACTTTTTTTCCCCCAAAATGTAAAAGTACTAAAAATTTGATACCCACCTTTTTAGCTTCTTCGTCTAGCCTCATTCGTTTACTGGAGGAGCTTTCTTCAATAATGACTGTATCCTGTGAGTCACTGGAGTCAATGGATGAAGACAGGGACCGATTTGACTGCTCATGAGAGGCTTGTGGAGAGGTAGAGTCCAAGTCTGGTTGCAGATACATTTTTATGGGGAATTATTATTAATTAGTAGTATTAAATACATTTCTAACAAATAATGTAATAAATACAAACCTGCACCATGTTTTATGGTAAGAACTCCAACTGAGGGATCTCTGACTACATCCTCAAAAACATCATCATCCACCTCAGTCCCTGACTCATCAAAAACCTTCACATTCTCTGGTACAGCTGGGACACCAAACTTTAAAAATGCTTAAAAAAAAACGTATGCAATTTTATGAGAAAGGATATATGACTTAAAAGGTTTTACATAGCGATGATGAACTTTGAACATCAGGGCACATGCAACATGTGACTATATATTCTCATACAAAATTACTAGACATCCATCAAGTAAGATATAAATAAAAATATTCATAAAAATTCCTAAAATAATACAATGAAAGTATATTTGTTTGTTTTTTTACCAGCAGATAAAAATTCCTTCAGGCTCAGCTCGGTTATCTTGACAAATTTTTGGGCATCCCCAAGTTTCACCTTAACCAGCATGATCTGCAAGAAGTGAGAGTATTGCACAGATTACAGTGTAAAAAGGTTTCATGCCCAACATATAAATAAGTGCAGAAATTATGCTGCAATAGTTTGCATAATCACCTCAGTATTTGTGATTAGATCTAAGAATTGGTCATACAAGGTAGCAAAAATATTTCACAAATACTTTAGTAAATACTTACAGTGATGCCATACAGTTTCTGATCAAAGTTGCCTAAAATAGAGAATTTAAAACAGCGACAATAATAATAAAACGTTAATTGTGCAATATATGTGCTATGCCATGCCAATTATACTGCTACACTCTTAAAAATAAAGGTGCTTCAAACGGTTCTTCAAGCGATGCCATAGAAGAACCATTTTTGGTTCGACAAAGAACCATTCAGTCAAAGGTTCTTTAAAGAACCATCTCTTTCTTACCTTTTTATAATCTGAAGAACCTTCTTTCGCCACAAAGAACCTTTTGCGAAACAGAAAGGTTCTTCAGATGTTAAAGGTTCTTTATGGAACCATTTAGACAAAAAGGTTCTTCTATGGCATCTTGAAGCACCTTTATTTTTAAGAGTGTACACTCAATTTCATTTTCAAGATTAAAGCGCATTTTCGTTGTTTTCTAATATACAGCATTTGAACACCGTCAATCCTTAAAAACAGGTTGAAGTTCACTTCAAACACCTAACGTTACTTATAATAGCACTAACATGTTACCGCTCATTTCAGCTAATTGTGTGTCTAACAGCAATAACAAACTATAATACCGAAAACATTAAGGAAGGTTCGAGAAACAATTTAGCGGGTTTTCTTTTTCCTTCGTTGAGCAGCGTTGAACCATCGCTAAACCCATAGCGCCATCTAACCTTATGTGACTTAAAAAATTGCAATGGTGGTGATCGAATAAATGTCCTCACAAAAATTGTTAAATGTCGTTGAACACATTTAATCTGTGAGCTGAACAGTTGCAAAGATAGTTTATGTAACATTAAAACAGATTATATATTATATTATTATCATATTTATTCGGACTGTATCTAGCGTCGTAATACATGCTCAAAATCAACAAAACGTCCATCAGCAACGATATTACCTGGGTGCCTGTGCAGAGAAACACATGGAGTAGAGGTGGTGGGAGAATTAGCAGCGCGCTGTATACTTACCTCGGACTTGTGAGCGTCAGCCTGGGATGTTTCCAGCGCAGCTCTCCGCTCTCTCAGCTGGGTCTGCTTCGCCACCAGGTCACGGATCTGCTTCTCCACGGCCTCCAGCTCGAGCTGCACCGAATGCAGCTCGAACGTGTCCTCACCTGCACTCAAAGGTAGACACACATCCGCCATTAAAGCAAGTAACAGTGAATAGTGTATTAGTAATGTAAGCGAGATTAGCGGCAACCACGCTGGCGATGCTAGCGGGCTATATGCTAATCCTTTTATTTTACTAATAAAAGTTTTCGTGCTGTGTTGTCGTTGTCGTGTGCACTAATGTGTGTGCGTGCGTCTATGAAAGCAGCGTAGCCTAGGCTACTGCATATAGTTTTAGTTTAGCTATAAACCCGAGCCCGAGCCCGACCCGAACCCGAAGCTATTCATTAAACATTAACCCGAACCCGACCCGAAACCTGAAAGTATTTCGGGACCCGTCGGGCTCGGGTCGGGTAGCAGACCTCTAATGTAGGCATTGAATAAACTTATATTTAGACATCAGTACATTTTGATTATATCAGTACATATGATTATAAACACTTTACCAAGACTTTAATGTCTTTGAATCGTGGAAAGACTGTCAATATATCACTTGACTGCATGGGGTCAAGAACCATGTTGCGGCGACAGTCGAATGTCAATTTTATTTTCTTCTTGATGGCATCCTCATCAGAAGAATGGCTCATGAATGCAATTGCTTCCTTGCATTCATCCTCACTCAAGATGGTCTCTGCATTAAACTCTGACTGCCGTCTTACAGTTGGTCCACCAGACCCCCCTTCAGCAGATGTTCCTTGTCCTGATGAACAACAAAACATTTTAAAAGCTTTAACACTGCTTAAAGAATGATAAACGAAGTTTAATCTTAAAGAAGGCAACTTAGTTACAACAGAACTCCTGTGAAAGATGGCAGAATAAGCTATATAAAAAACAAAAAAGGTAGATTTCAAAATTTCATCCTGTACCTTCAAATGATGCACGTCGTTCTTTAGCTAAGCCTCTCTGTATTGTTTTGATTCTCCATGCTAAGTACCGGTACCCAGTACCGCTTTCGCCATCATAATAATGTTCCTTAGAAAGAGAAAAATAGAGATAAAAAGTCTTTAAATTCAACAGCAAAATACATCACCTGAAGTATGGGTATGTGAGATCAGCAGCATTTAAAATGTCAACACAGAATTAGAATTCAAAGCTGACACTTACGTAGCCATTTTTGGAAAAGGGGTCACTGAGGTAAGGGAACAAAGCCACAATTCCTCTGGCATATTTTTCTTTCACCTGCCTTGTTGGTGACGTACTGCTGTAAAAAATAATAATAAATAAATGAATTAAATAAAAAATGTTAGTGTCCTTTGCCTGAGTTTAAACAACAACAAAACATTTTAGAACTAGAGATCACACCAGGTAATGATTATGAAGATTACCCATTCTTTTCTGTCATGTCAGCTGCCAAGATGTTAACCATTTTCCTCCTTGTTTCGTCCCCCTTAGTTCGGTTGTATTCATTTATTATACGCTCCCCACCAGGTTTCTGGACAAGAATGGTTTCCACCAGCTTCAAGATTATAATAAAAAATATATATAAATCAGTCTTAAAAATCATAAGTCTCATTAATCAACTTAAATCAATATGAAATATCAAAATCATGTTAATTTTTAAAAATAGATTTATCAGTTTCAACAGTCTTTTTTCTTTTACTTTTACTTTTTTTCCCCCAAAATGTAAAAGTACTAAAAATTTGATACCCACCTTTTTAGCTTCTTCGTCTAGCCTCATTCGTTTACTGGAGGAGCTTTCTTCAATAATGACTGTATCCTGTGAGTCACTGGAGTCAATGGATGAAGACAGGGACCGATTTGACTGCTCATGAGAGGCTTGTGGAGAGGTAGAGTCCAAGTCTGGTTGCAGATACATTTTTATGGGGAATTATTATTAATTAGTAGTATTAAATACATTTCTAACAAATAATGTAATAAATACAAACCTGCACCATGTTTTATGGTAAGAACTCCAACTGAGGGATCTCTGACTACATCCTCAAAAACATCATCATCCACCTCAGTCCCTGACTCATCAAAAACCTTCACATTCTCTGGTACAGCTGGGACACCAAACTTTAAAAATGCTTAAAAAAAAACGTATGCAATTTTATGAGAAAGGATATATGACTTAAAAGGTTTTACATAGCGATGATGAACTTTGAACATCAGGGCACATGCAACATGTGACTATATATTCTCATACAAAATTACTAGACATCCATCAAGTAAGATATAAATAAAAATATTCATAAAAATTCCTAAAATAATACAATGAAAGTATATTTGTTTGTTTTTTTACCAGCAGATAAAAATTCCTTCAGGCTCAGCTCGGTTATCTTGACAAATTTTTGGGCATCCCCAAGTTTCACCTTAACCAGCATGATCTGCAAGAAGTGAGAGTATTGCACAGATTACAGTGTAAAAAGGTTTCATGCCCAACATATAAATAAGTGCAGAAATTATGCTGCAATAGTTTGCATAATCACCTCAGTATTTGTGATTAGATCTAAGAATTGGTCATACAAGGTAGCAAAAATATTTCACAAATACTTTAGTAAATACTTACAGTGATGCCATACAGTTTCTGATCAAAGTTGCCTAAAATAGAGAATTTAAAACAGCGACAATAATAATAAAACGTTAATTGTGCAATATATGTGCTATGCCATGCCAATTATACTGCTACACTCTTAAAAATAAAGGTGCTTCAAACGGTTCTTCAAGCGATGCCATAGAAGAACCATTTTTGGTTCGACAAAGAACCATTCAGTCCAAGGTTCTTTAAAGAACCATCTCTTTCTTACCTTTTTATAATCTGAAGAACCTTCTTTCGCCACAAAGAACCTTTTGCGAAACAGAAAGGTTCTTCAGATGTTAAAGGTTCTTTATGGAACCATTTAGACAAAAAGGTTCTTCTATGGCATCTTGAAGCACCTTTATTTTTAAGAGTGTACACTCAATTTCATTTTCAAGATTAAAGCGCATTTTCGTTGTTTTCTAATATACAGCATTTGAACACCGTCAATCCTTAAAAACAGGTTGAAGTTCACTTCAAACACCTAACGTTACTTATAATAGCACTAACATGTTACCGCTCATTTCAGCTAATTGTGTGTCTAACAGCAATAACAAACTATAATACCGAAAACATTAAGGAAGGTTCGAGAAACAATTTAGCGGGTTTTCTTTTTCCTTCGTTGAGCAGCGTTGAACCATCGCTAAACCCATAGCGCCATCTAACCTTATGTGACTTAAAAAATTGCAATGGTGGTGATCGAATAAATGTCCTCACAAAAATTGTTAAATGTCGTTGAACACATTTAATCTGTGAGCTGAACAGTTGCAAAGATAGTTTATGTAACATTAAAACAGATTATATATTATATTATTATCATATTTATTCGGACTGTATCTAGCGTCGTAATACATGCTCAAAATCAACAAAACGTCCATCAGCAACGATATTACATGAATTACACATGTTAAACATTGACATATATGATGCAAACATCCACAGCCCAAGCTGGAACGTCGCAATTTCAACCATCCAACTCATAAAAATGTTGATGCCCCAATGTGACGTTATATAATTCAACGTTAAAATAACAAACATATTAATGGCATATAACAATGCCAATTGCAACTTTAAAAAAAAAAGAAGTTAGATTATTGGCATAATTTAAGCTTTACCATTACATTGTGACGAAAAACAACTCTCCAACGTATGAACTTGCTACGAAGTTACGTTGCCTATTCGGAATTTCCGAAATTAAAATAACAAAACTACAAAAATCGCATCAAAATACAACCTATGCAGTAATATTAGCACATTTATTCACATAAAATATTAAAACTGTGTTTTAGTACGTTACTTAAAAGAGCTTACCTGTCGGTTGGAGCTAAAAGAAAATGGCGATCAGAAAACTCCGGTCCAGTTCAGATCTTCGCAGGGGGTAGATTGAGGGGCGGAGCTTAACAGAGTAGAGTTAACGACGCAGAATTTAACTCTGATCACTTTCACCAACACTAGGGGGTATCTTTCACCATTTGTTGTTGAGTTAACTCCTTAAGAGTAAAGATAGAATAACACTGCTTGATTAACACTTCTGATTTTACTGTGTAGCTTAATAAAATATTTAGTGAAGAGCACCATTAGTTCAGTATAAATGTGACTCAGAATAATCTACTGTCATCTGTTAGACTGTCTTTAGTCTTTTTTCACTTCTGTCTTGTTTCACAGCAAAGATTTGTCAGATTTCAGTGAGTTTCATGCTGTTTCTACAGACACAAACCCATGAACTAAGAGTATTTCTGAATCTTTCTTCAGCTGGAGAAACACAGAAGATGCAGCACTAGAAATGATGTAACATGAGCCCAGCGATCTTAAACTGAACAGTAAACTTTAATCAGACTGTAGCTGCTGTAGAGTATAATGATACTAACGCTAGTTTCTCCAGCTTGCATTGTGTGTTCATCAGTAGATCACTGAGGTTCTTCACTCCAGAGTCTCCTAGTGTATTCCCTCTCAGGTTCAGTTCTCTCAGGTGTGATGGATTTGAGTTCAGAGCTGAAGTCAGGATGAGACTCTGTTTCTCTGTAATACTGCATAAACACAGACTGAAGACAGAAAGAGAAAGAACATACTTCAGATATATGGCAACTAAACTTATTACCAACTACACAAAAGTTACAAAGGTTGAAAATCAGCAAACTTATTAAGATGTGATCTATTTATCCAAGTTAGTTTACGCATTCATTTCACAATCACTTTTTGCTCACTGGGGTAAATGTGTTTATGTCTGTGGTTCTCAGACACACAGCTGACTCTTTACAATAAGATTTCATTTGTTATCATTAACTACATTAGTTAACATGAACCAATGATGCACAATACTAGTACAGCATTTAATAACCTTAATGTCAGTTTCAGCATTTACTAATACATTTTTAAATTCACACGTGTTTTTGTTAACATCAGGTAATCTAGATTAACCCAAAAGAGGGCAAGACCATAGAGAGAAATCAGAAAATTCTGTTGAACAATTAGTATAATGGCTACTTATGAAAATAGCCTACTGTATCATAATTAATACACACATTTCTAGGGCCTATAAATGATCAATATGACAAAAACTTTGCTGAAAAACTTGTTTTACACAGTCTACTTCATGCCTTCTCTCCTCTGATTGATAATTCATACTTTTTTAATCAGGTAAAGTCTTTTTTTCCCCCCAATTTCTACAAGTTACAGTATATGCTGCACCAAAATTAGACATTTAATATTTTGTGAAAGACAAACATTAAATTGAAAGCAGTTATGAATAGTTATGTTTGTCAGCAATCAGCAAACATGATCACATTAAGCAGACATATATTCAAACAGATCAATATATGCACATTTATCTTTAATTTACACAGAACTGAGCTGTTAATGTTAGGAAAGACATCTCTGTTTATAGCGCTGCTGTTTTTACAATCTATCACTCGTTTGAATGAGTTTTCTAAACTCTAGAAGAAAATAATTTTTCTCTCTCTACAGTAACTGTAAATAATTATTGACTCATGATCAAACTGATTTAGACAACTGTTTAAAGCTTGATGTCACTTTGTCATTGGCTGTTTAATTTAATATTTCACATTATAGTGGATGTTGAGTAAAAACTGCTCTGACTCAAACAAGCAAGGAAATATTATTATCAGCTACAGTAACATTACTATTAAAAGTAATGAAACTCTAGGGCTTTTCTCACTTGAAATGGTTAACCCTGGGTCATCCTAAAGCCCGGATAAACAGAATCCTGGGTTATGTGTAATCACGTTTCACACAGCTCATACTATACCTGGGGTTAACTGTTAATCCTGGGTATTCATTCACAGACCTTTCACGCGGTACATTCCCCGGGTTAACGTTCTGATTTGCATATTTGCGGTGTCACTGTCACTGATTGGACGAACTGCAGGCAACCAGTTTACACGGCTTTTCCCGTGTCTTTATTAAAGAATCCCCCAGTTATAAAAAAAAAATGTAGCCGTTTTAAGCCTCATGAGACGCACAAAAGCAAGAGAACAAAGACAAACCTCCTCATCACTCCAGTTCACACGCTTTCCGTTTTTTGACATTTCTTACTTTTCTCTCAGCGGCTGCTGTTTATACGACACACGTGTCCTGTTCCTGACGTGACATGAGCCTCGCTGCTGAAGTTCTGATTGGCTGTCTGTTGCCAAGCGTCCAGCAGCAGCAAGCAAACACTGCTCCGCTTCACACTGAACAACAGTGTTGCCAGACGTACGATAATTATTGTATTTGTATGATAATTTAGACCTCTGTAAGGAATTTAACTCATTAATTCTTATAAGGGAATTAATCATTAATTTTATTTCTAGCTCAGGTTTTGAAAGGACTCGAATCTGAAAATTCGAAGTCCACCTGATTAGAACTGATTTCAAATTTTAATAGTTTACACCTTATCAACGGTCGTCCAGCAAGGCGTTAATGTCCGTGTATCTTAATCTGACTGTGTGTATTTTCCTTGGCCACAGGTCAATACAATTATGATAATTTGTAAGCTCCTAGCGAGGTAACGTGATCTTGGCAAGGTTTGACTTTAAAATTATACGACACCAGACAATGATTCTTTATAAATGAAACATTAATTTATTGGCTATTCTAAATTACATTGACCTAAGCTAAGACATACACACACACATACATACAGTCTCTGAAGAATGAAAATGCTGTTAACGGAGTTCTGAGAAGTTCCCAAAGTTCTAACTCATTTTCACGAGTGGTTTTAAATTCAGCCTGAGAGAATTCATAAAGCAGAGATTTGTCTTAC
>NW_015548436.1:17732-18909 GCF_001515605.1 Sinocyclocheilus anshuiensis
CCTGAGGGTGTGATTAAATTACTCGTCCTCTTCCTGTTGGATGTAGTAGTTCATTCATTGGCGGTCACAAGACATCATGAGGTATCTATATGTGGTTTAAGAACTTTTCAGTCCTGATACAAAAGATCTCTGTGTTATCTCCTGATTGGATTAGTTCGAAGCCTCATGATGAGTTGATTCAGTGGCATAACAGTGTCCATTCATGATAGAAATCCCTACACCTCTGTACGATGTACGATCAATAATGAAAAAAATCCCATAATGTACGATAATTTCAGAATTTTGTGAAACTTCAAATGGTGGTCGTTGTAATCATAGTGCTTCTTCTATACTAATTCATCTAGCTGTGGATCCTACGTCCACCGTTCCCTGCTTTTAAATTAGCACTTATGGTGTTATTTTAATGACAAATGTCGAGAGCGCATTATTGTAGAGCGAAAGCACATTAATATCATGAGCGAGCACGAATCTCTCCGCTCGCACGTGGATTTCCTTTGCTCTCGCACAAAACCTGACGTGTGCGCTCAGATACATGCTGCTCTCGCTCAGAGAGTGTGTGCGCACTTAAAATGTGTCTCTCCTCTCACTCAAACTGTCCTGTGCACTCGCAAATCTCTCTGTGCTCATGCGCTAGATATTCATTCTTTTCACACCTGAATTAAACTTTGTCAAATGTTATCAATAGGGGTGCTCCAATCGATCGGCTACTGATCACTATCGGCCAATAATCACGTTGGGCTGATCGATCGGCGGTCTCTAAAAGGCCGATCTCAAAAAAACGATCTCAAGCTGATGACGCTGCCGTGAGAGGTTTGGCACGACATGCAGCGGCACCGTCTCAGTCTCTGTCTGGCGCAGGTGAAATGATTATAATGCTGAAGGTGAGGTATTCACCTTCATATTTTATCATTAAATAACTTATAAAGTCATTTGAAAACCTTTTGTGACACGTAATATCTCAGGTGAAAAAGAAATATATTTAAATTGTGCTTTTTCAGACATACTATATTTAAATTACACTATACTAAGTGCATATTAAATGTATTATTTTGAAACAACTTTAAGTATATTAAGTGTATTTCAAGATATGCTTAAGTTTGATTTTAATCTATTTGTAATATATGTAATATATTGAAATTGTGTTAAATTGGAACCACTTTAAGTATATTTAGATCGG
>NW_015548436.1:18976-19670 GCF_001515605.1 Sinocyclocheilus anshuiensis
TATAAATAAAAATATATTTATTAACATAGTATTTCTACTATACTTTTTAGAAATATACTAATAGTGTGCTTGTGTTTAGCATATTCCTTAAAAGTGTAACTAAGCATATATTTATTACCAATGTATTTCTAGTATACTTTTTATAAATACATTAAAAGTATGCTTCTGTTTAGCATATTTCTTAGAAGTATAACTAAGCATATATTGAATACAAAAGTACTTCTAGTATACTTTTTAGAAATATATTAAAATGCAATTCAATATATTTTTATTACCCTTCAAATAAGCATGTTGGGAATACAAATGTATTATAAACATACTACTTGAATTTCAAGTATATTTTTAATACATTTAATACTACGTCTTTTTCACCTGGGATCACAAGCAGCCGAATAAAACGCGGTAGCGGTTGGTAACTCTGGTGTAATTTGAACAGGAGCGGGCGGTCTAACAATATAGATTGTGTTACTGTACTGTGTAAAAAAAAGAATTGCAATGCTGAAAAAGCATTGGACAGATTTAGATAAGGGTCAGATGCACTATACCCTATACTTAAGATGTGGAGACCAAATATAACACTATAATGAATTTCCCATATTTGTCATAACATTACTACATTATATTATATGGGTTTAATGCATTTGCAGACAATGTAATTACATGTAACTGTCATATAACTGTATATTCACTGTTT
>NW_015548436.1:19692-20047 GCF_001515605.1 Sinocyclocheilus anshuiensis
TCCTATGGCCCTAAAGACTTTATATAAAACATCAATGTTATGTCATAATATGTCAGATACCTCAACTGAATTTAAATCATTGCAATAAATTCTCAGTTAGTATGATGGCAACAACTCCATCAAGTAACAACTCCTCAACATCAAGTGCAAAAATAGATGTAAATGATGCAAGATATAACAATAACAAACACTGGATTTAAAAAAAAAAAAACTCCCAATAAATGTCCAAACAGTGATTCTATCAGAACATTTGTGTTATATCTTGTATCATTTACGTCTATTTTTGCATTTGTTGTCGATTTGATATGAGTTGTTACTATTGCCATCATACCAACTGAGAATTTATTGCAATTAT
>NW_015548437.1:0-1373 GCF_001515605.1 Sinocyclocheilus anshuiensis
TAAAGAGAGTTGGGGATCTTCAGGCCCTCTCAGTGGCCCCTTCCTGCTTAGACTTTGCGTGTGTTTCTACTTAGTGTTTCTCTACCCTCGAGCGGGATATGTTCCGAAGGTTCCCTCTGTTATACCACAGCCTATCGTGTTGCAGGCCTTTTGTCCTCCTCCCTTCAGGGAGCCAGACCAGCAGAAGCTTAATTGCATGTGTCCAGTGCGAGCATTGGACACATACATCCACAGAGCTGCCCTGTGGAGGAGGGCGGACCAACTGCTTGTATGCTATGGTCCCCCTAAGCGAGGTCTGCCTGCTACGAAGCAGACCCTCAGTCGGTGGATAGTTGATGCCATTACTACTGCCTATGAGTCCTCTGATCTCCCCTCACCACTGGGAGTCAAGGCTCACTCGACCCGAAGTATGGCGGCCTCCAAGGCCTTCCTATCAGGTGTATCTATGCAGGACATCTGCAACACAGCAGGATGGTCCATGCCCCTCACTTTCGTCAGATTCTATGGCCTTGATATGCGAGCCACTCCTGGCTCTTCTGTTCTCTTGTCTTAGCTGTGCTCTTCCACACTAGACAGGGATTTGCAAGTCTGGCGGCGTGGGCATTCTCGTTCCCGTAGTGTCTTTGGACGCAGCTCGAGTTCCTGAAGGGGAACGTCTCCAGGTTACGTATGTAACCATGGTTCCCCGAAGGGAACGAGACGCTGCGTCTCAGAGCCATACTTCCGGCATCCCTGCGAGCGCTTGCTCGTAGGTAACCCTGGCTCCCCAAAGGGAACGAGACGCTGCGTCTCAGAGCCATTCTTCCGGCATCCCTGCGAGCGCTTGCTTCATTCCTAGAAGCTGACGCCGGTTCCACCTCATGTGATAGAAGTGGGAAAACATTATGTTTTGCTTGGAAACTTCTTTGCGCTGGTAGGATTGAACCGACCGTTTTGTACTGAAAATCTCAAGAAACCATACAGACCATATTCATAGAAACAAAGGGTTTTTCAAAAGAGTACCAGTCATTGACCATTGAATGTAAATCTAATTTATTTGTTATTGATGAACATTTCAGTTGTGGAAATTTTATTTTTATTTTTTTAATGATTTATATGATAATCATACAGTATTTAATTTTATTTCATTTTGCTGTGTTCTTTATTCAAAATTTGCCAAAGACAAGGTAAACAAGCGGTGTTAGGAAACACTACACCAAAGATAAAATAGAATAAGAACCATAAAGTTAATCAAAAAGACAGTGTAGCTTAATACATATTTAAAGCTCAATAACACTAATGAGTTAAAGGCTACCTAAATAAGTAGGAGCAATAAATAAGATTACAACTTTTAAAAAGAAGAATTACAAACATAAAAGAGAAACCAACAGACA
>NW_015548438.1:0-2679 GCF_001515605.1 Sinocyclocheilus anshuiensis
AGTAATCAACCACATTTACAGTTTTACAGAAATTCAATATAGTATTATTATACACAGAATGTGAATCTCTTTGAGGTCTCCTGTCTAGCCATACATCAGGGACTATATTAAAGTCACCCCCTATTATCACATTTTCTGCATTATACTTTTTGTCCATTCATTTACCAATTTACCAAGTTTCTCAAACATTTCTCTATTAGCCACTTTGTTATTATAACCATAAATACAGAGTAATATATAACATTTGTCATGAATTTCTACTGCTATCATTAACCAGTGGCCTTCTGTGTCCCCTTTATGAACAATTACAGAGCCTTCAAATCTGTTAAATAATACCATCACTCCAGCTGAATGTGAAGATCCATGTACAAACAAGGCTAAATCACCCCATTGAATTTTCCAAAGTCTTTCATCATCATTCATCATTCATCAGCTTTTTGTTCCTTGCAAAATAAAAAATAGCTTTACGCTTTGTAGTACATAAAGGTACATTCAGTAATTCTTTAGCTAGCATTAACATTGCAAAATAAAAAAATAGCTTTACGTTTAACACTGTTTTTTAACCCCCTAACATTCAAAGATAGAAAAGAAATAGACATAAAATAAATTAATGTATAACTGTCTCAGCTCTCGGCACACACTCAACTTTAAACGCAGAAGTGAACATGTTGTCCTTAATAACTCTATAACAAAACCATACCAACTAAAACATATAGTATTGCCTTTAGTTAAACACCTTTTCTTAAACAGTTTTATCAGATTATTTCCATCTGATATGTGGCAATCTTGAATACTCTAACGAGTCTACGTGTTACCTTGTGTTCATCAGTTACGGGTCAACTCTGAGTCCATCAATTAGTGCATAGCCTTCTTTTAGGAAAGCTCTCTTCCTGTTTTTTTCTGGCTTCTTGCACATTTGGCCACAACTTAGCACGAGCTTCGCGATCTTCCTTTGAAAAGTCTTCTTTGAATTGTATGTTCATCTCTTTACACACTCTTGCCTCTCTTGATTTTTTCCACACTTCATCACGCACAGTCCGCATTGCAAACTGAATGATCACTGGCCTGGGTAACTTATTAGTAGCAGCGTCGTTTTATTTTCCTAACCGATGCACGGTATCCACCGACTGCCAGAGCTTCTCCACTGACCACGGAATCACCCGGGTAAGAATTCCGATCACCATTTCTGTTGTGTCTTCTTTTTCCTTTTCTGGAAGACCGATCAGTCTGAGATCCCATCTTCTTTTGTATCTGGCATGCTCCAAACACTGCTGTCTCAGTGAGATGTTCTCTTTCCTCAAGTCTGCTACTTCCTTTTTTAGTTCGCCAATGTCTTCTTTATTCTCTTTAACTGTGTGTGCATTTTCCTCCATTGTCTTTTCAATTATTTTCAGCCGCTGATCTTGCTCGTCAAATCTCTTAATTAGAGTTTGAATTGCATCGAAAATCACTTCATTTGTTATTTCGTCTGTTTATTTAACTTTGTCTTTCGCCTTTGTTCTTACTTTCTTAGGATTCGGGCTGGGCAGAGGTGTATGGTCATGGCTTGTTTTGGCAGTTTCTACCATCATATCTTCAATTTCTTCTTCATCACATGCCTCTGCGAGAGCATTTAAGTTGTAGTCATGCTCAACTAGCCTGGTATCTGCTTGGTTGGTGTTTGCCATCGTTTACATTTAAGGAAAAGGAGAAACTTGTGTAGTTAGCGCAACAAGTGCACAAGTTGAAACAATCTTGGAAATAACTTAACTACTGGTTGTTTTTTTATGTCAAAGATAACAATTTTAGGACGTTTCAAGCTATTTTCCTCAGAGCCTGCATAAACGCGACTGCTCACTCCGCCATCTTGGAATTATAGAAACGTACCACAATGATTTACATAAACATATTTCACTCTTAAAAAAATCCACACAAAATAACTTTATATCTACATAATTTTACTTACCGAACATAGCACACGAAGAAAAACTTCCGTCTTGAAATGTGGTGTCAGCAACTTAACAGACGAGACGATACGAGGCCAAAAGGACCAATTTTGTAATCCACCAATCAGTGCATTAGTCCTCTTGTTGCTGGGCAGAATTCCTTGCATGGCCAATCACATTAAAGGAAAAACAGAGTGAGCCGTTTTAAGTAAACCTATAAAACTGAATGTGTGGTCGCTGACACATACAAACAAGGTGGATATCAAGGGAAATGCTAATTAAAAAAAAAACTAAATAAATAATAAAAATAAAAAAATATTTTTTTAATAAATACATAACAAAAAAAAACAAAAAAACCTTCTACCTATATTTTATTATATACATTTGTTATTTTCAGAAAATTAATAAGAGCTTTATAACCTTTATGAGAACTGTTTAACACATTCTGTAATGTCATAGAATTAATGCCGGCAGATTTTAATTCTTCTTTTAACTGTATTCTTTCCCTTTCATATGCCCTACAGTTAATCAGCACATGCTCTACAGTTTCTGGAAGTCCACAATGATTACATTGACCAGATTCATGTCTTCCTATCATCTGGAGTGATTTATTAAGAGTAGAGTGTCCAATTCTCAATCGAGATATAACTGTATCATCCCTTCTATTACCATAAGCAGTTCTTACTTGTCCTACTTGTTATTCGCGATATAACTGTCACGAATCCGGTCTATGAACTTCCGTTCACTCACCACC
>NW_015548439.1:0-272 GCF_001515605.1 Sinocyclocheilus anshuiensis
TAAATTCAAATCTGCGTTCGCTGGCTGGCACAGAGCCAGAGACGCGTTTTTAAAGCACTGCGCATTAGGCATGGGCCGGTATGAGATTTTGACGATATGATATCCTTAAGCAACAATATCACGGTATTGTCGTTACAGCTCTAAAATGTTATTTTTAAATGACTGGGTAAAAAAAATAATAATAATTTTTTCCGCTGAACACAATATATTTTGTTTTTGAGCAACATACAGAATATTAGGAACAGTAGAATTTGTTTATTTTTTCTTTGATT
>NW_015548439.1:1023-1531 GCF_001515605.1 Sinocyclocheilus anshuiensis
CTCAGAAACACATTCATATAAACCCCCAAATCAATATTGAGGATTTTCTTCCAATAGTTCGTGCATCATGAACAGTGAGTGATCTGCCTGCTACAGTATTTTTCTCTTTGTGTCCGTCTTCAGCGTCTCTGGCCTATGTTAACAGGTGTTTACAGTCTTCATATTTTTACATAAATTACATTTTGGAAAATTATTGCATTGCAACGCATTTTGTGCAAGTCCAGAACAGAGACAAGCTGCAATAAGACAAAAAAACGGCTGGTTGCCGATCGCATAAATTCCAGGGGAAGCTCCTTCGGCCGTCATACACACACGTGACTGACTGCTCGCTCGCACCAACAGGAGGAGGAGGGTCGTGTTACTCTCTACACTGCACTCAACCTGAGGGATTCCTACACTTTCAGTCTTTGAGGAGACATGAAAAACGGTATAACGGAAAATATTAGCAGTTTTAAAGGGTGCTTTATGATGCTATTTTAAAGATCATTATTTTGTGTATTTGGTGTAA
>NW_015548440.1:0-250 GCF_001515605.1 Sinocyclocheilus anshuiensis
GTCGTCCTCGTCTTCCTGCCTGCCTCCACACACCCGTTTCCGTGAAAGAATAACCAACCACACCGAAGACAAGGATGATGGCTAACGAGCTGTGTTGGAGAAGGCAGCTGGTTCTGGTCCGTAGAGCGCCGGCCGATTGGAGGTATCGATCGCCGGCTGCTCGGAAGTCGAGATCGCCGGCCGCCACCGACGCATGCCCGCCGGCCGCAGGCCTCTCAGCATTGCTGGACATGGCGCTGCCCCTGGCGTT
>NW_015548441.1:0-151 GCF_001515605.1 Sinocyclocheilus anshuiensis
CGCTTTTCCACTGCGTGGTACGACTCGGCTCGGCATGGCTCAGTATGGCACGGCACGGTTCGTGGCACGCTCTCGCTGGATCCACTCCTCTGCCATCAAGGAGAGGAACGTCTGTTCTTCCGCAACAGACAACAAAACTTTTTGGTTGTTA
>NW_015548441.1:406-1021 GCF_001515605.1 Sinocyclocheilus anshuiensis
CAGGCGACAGAGAGAGAGAGAGAGAGAGAGAGAGAGAGATGGAGAAACAGGTGACTCTCTCTCTCTCTCTGTTGAAGGTCAGGCACTGAAGGTCGTCCTGTCTGACCTCTGACCCCTTAGGCTCTGTATCTACTGTCACTGTTAGCAGCACATCACAGACATCAGATCATGTTCATCACAAGTAGGGCTTCAACAGGTCACAGAACTCACGGTTTTGAGTTTTTGAGTCTCAGATCAGATCAATATGGGTTTTTTGGGGGAGATGCCGATACCAATATTAGGGAGTAAAAAAGCTACCAGTCAAAAGTTTGGACACACTTCCCATTCAAAATTAAACAACGTAACTGTGTAGGGCAACATGCTACTTACTGCCAGTCCAACAGGGGCAGGTTTATGCAGGAAGCACAGCTTTTCCAAATGTAAACATCTAAAATGAATAAATAATAATAATTAATAATATTTTTTCACAAATCCTGTGTTGTGTATTTTCTGGTAATCAAATGAACATGCAGAACATGAGGATTCGTATTTAAATAAGTCTTTTTGCAGTTTAATATTCACAGACACCGTCTATATGTATATATATATATATATATATATATATATATATATATA
>NW_015548442.1:0-2312 GCF_001515605.1 Sinocyclocheilus anshuiensis
TGGACGATATGGCCAAAATGTATATCACAATATATTTCTTAATTTTGGTCGATATGAACAATATTAAGAAAAGCCTCATAAAAACTGCAAAGAACACCCATAACAGATGTCTCTGCATACAAACTTATGAAAAATTTATTTGCCAAGTCTTTGAAACCTCTTCCTATAAAACTATTATTTCCGTAATAAGCACACTTTATTTTTAAAATATGCTAAATTATAAGCTCGCTGTGTTTGGATCCAGTGTGAGATCACAGAAATCTGAATACAAGAAGAGAGATTAAAACAGTTGTATAATTTTGTTTGTTTTCATAAAGTGTGCAAGAGTGTGCCAGACAAAGAACCTACATTTTTGCAGTCCTGGTTGGATCCTGAAAGGCTCTCCATGGTCCAAACTAAAATGACACAAACATACAGACATAAAGTAATTGGAATAGTTATTAACATACAGTCCTTTAATGTAATGATTCCAGTTCATTTGTATATCATTTTCTCAATACATATTGTAACAAAGCAGTTTACAGAGCTGTATGTCTCAGTGTTTCAATATATTCAGTCCATAGTGAACAGGTTTACAGGTAACAAAGCAGTTTACAGAGCTGTATGTCTCAGTGTTTCAATATATTCAGTCCATAGTCAACAGGTTTACAGCAAATATGAGTTACAACTTTTTTTTTCCATAGCGTACTTTAGACATTGTACTAAATATAAGTAACTATGCAACTTTATGTGAACTAACTCTGATTAGAGTATTAGTAGACTGTTAGGTTAGGGTTGGCGTTAGTAGAATAAACTGACATGTACTTGCAAAGTTACTTATAGTCAGTTGATTGTCTGTTGGGGAACAGCAGATATTAAGCAGACAGTCTACTAATACTCTAATGATTGTTAGTTAACTTAAACTTGCAAAGTTACTTTTACAGAAGGTCTGAAGTTGACAGAAAATTTTTTTAAGCATAGGGATTTAATTAGTACATGCAGAGATGTGAAGTTTGGGCTCTGGCTGCAGACAAGGTTTCTAAACTTGTACCCCACATACTTGAGTTTCTGCAGTGAGCAGTTTGGATCCTTCAGTTTGTCAGAGAGAAGCGGGACTCCTGATTGTCCTGGGTGATTGTAGCTCAGATCCAGCTCTCTCAGGTGTGAGGGGTTTGAGCTCAGAGCTGAAGACAGATAACGACAGCCTTCCTCTGTCACCATACAGCCTGACAACCTACAAACACACATCAACAGATTGCATCATCTGTGAAGCCCTTAACTCTCAAATACCTGAGGAATCATTGTTGATCTCAGTTTTAAACCAGTATGCATGTCCTTACTGGATTTCTCGTCTTATAAAACGATATGCACAAACACTGTGAAGTGACATGAAAGATCATGAAACAATCAATTAAATGCAATACAACATCTTGAAACAGGCTCTTTTAATATAAATATTTTTAACTTGACATCACATTAAAAACACAACTCTGAGTGCTGAACTTTGGTCACGCCAAAGAAAATAGTCTGCAAACTTAATATTATATTAGTGTAATCTCAGACATTGCAGAAAGATGGGCTTTCAGAAGTGCATTTTTTTGAATCAGACATCAAGTCTATAGGCAAACCCTCCAAACCTGCCTCACCTCCCTCGTCAGCCTGACTTCAAAGATTTAACTGGGCAGAAAGATGGGAAGAGGGAAAGTGTTTGGTGACATCTGATCTTAAAGACCTGCTGCATTGACAAATCTTGAGAATTTATGAATGTATAATGTTCTAAAAGACCTCAGTATCTCCAGCTGACAGTTTTGACTCTTCAGTCCATCGGAGAGCAGCTTCACTCCTGAATCCTGCAAGTCATTGTTACTCAGGTCCAGCTCTCTAAGGACAGAGTTTGAGGATTGTAGAGCGGATGACACAATCTCACAATGTTAGTCAGTGAGATTACAGCCAGCAAGACTGAAACAGAACAGAACACAAAATAATCAAATTCTTAACCTCATTCTACAATTAGCATTGCAATCACATCTGCTTAATTATTATAAAACACATCAAGACATTCTAAAAATAAGCAAAACAACAGCAGGTGCAATTCCATCCAGAAGGAACTCTTCATTGTAAAACATGAACACTCACAGAACTTTTCTGCAGTTAATTACAGCTTGTATGAGTCTTTTTCTGCCTTCATCTAATGTGTTGTATTCAGGGTGCGAACTACGGGGGAGCTAGGGGGAGCTCGGCTCCCCTTAATAAGACATGGGCTCCCCTGAAAACGTAAGTGAGATTATAGCCAGCAAGACTGAAACAGAACAGAACACAAAATAATCAAATTC
>NW_015548443.1:0-6872 GCF_001515605.1 Sinocyclocheilus anshuiensis
CTGGACAAGAAGTTGTGCAGCATGCTCCGTTAGAAAGGGCCTGAAATATTAAAAATTAACTGTATTTATGTATATTATTTTGAATGTTGAATATAAAATTATTGCAATATAAATTATATTTAAAAACTTTAATTTTAGGTAGGATTAATTATGAAGGTAAATCAGTAGCTAAACTGGTCTTCTCATTTCTAACAGTTGGCAATACTCAACCCACGCTCCCCTATGCAATAATAACTAATTTGAATCTCATGCTATTATTGTAACAGCTCTGGTAAAACTCCATGTTGTAGTCATTTATCACCCTCCTGGGCAACTGGGCACCTTTCTAGAAGAGCTGGATGGGCTGCTGTCCTCATTCCCCAAGGATGGCAGTCCACTTATAGTCATTGGCGACTTCAGTATTCATTTGGACAAGACTTATGCTGCAGATTTCCATTCAATCTTAGCTTCATTTGATTTCAAATGCCTTACCACCACAAGCACTCACAAATATGGCAAGCAACTTGACTTAATTTACACATGCTATTGTATTGCAGACAACATTCTGGTAAAACCCCTACACACCTCTGACCATTTCTTCATTACATTTAAACTACATTTTGCTACCTGTGTGCCACCAACCCCTATACCGGTTACTTTTAGACTAAACCTACGCTCCCTTTCCCCCTCCCATCTTTCCTCTGTAGTATTCTCCTCTCTTCCCTCACCTACCCATTTCTCATCTCTGGATGTGAATGCAGCAACTGACACTTTATACTCTACTTTAACCTCTTGTCTAGATGATATTTGTCCTCTCTCCTCCAGGCCAGCACGGGCTGCCCCTTCTAACCCCTGGTTATCCGATGTTCTTCGTGAGCATCGAATCAAACTCAGGGCAGCAGAGAGAAAATGGCACAAATCAAAAATCTGTCAGACCTGAGCATGTATCAGTCTTTGCTTTCATCTTTCTCTGCTGAAGTCCATACTGCCAAATCTTCATACTTCCACAACAAGATCAACAGCGCTCCAGACACACGTAATCTCTTCAAAACTTTCCATTCTCTCCTCTGTCCCCCTCCACCACCTCCTACCACTTCTATAACAGCTGATGATTTCGCCACATTCTTCACAGACAAAACCAGAACAATCAGTAGTCAATTCTCAGCCCCACACACACAGGACTTCAAACCAACCACACCCACTGCAAAAACTCCCATCTTCTCCTTCTGTCCCCTCACTGAGGCAGAAGTATCAAAACTTCTCCTCTCCAGCCATCCTACAACATGCCCTCTAGACCCAATCCCCTCACACCTTCTCCAAGCAATCTCTCCTACACTTTTACCAGCACTCACACACATCATCAACTCTTCTCACAGGCATTTCCCCCAGAACTGTGCTATAATAATCCCTACAAATACAACTCATTATATACACTACACACTTTAAAAGAGACAGAAATGAAGATGTTTGATGGTTGTGTTCTCTGTTTTGGAGGGATGATCATTTTTAAATCGTACCCTATTTATTGCATAAAAAATTGTTAATACTTAACTATAGTTAGGAGTGGATCATTTTATCAGTTGTTTATTATTCATGCAACAGTGCATATTACTGTTATAGTTTTTATTAATAACCATTGCTGTATAGCTGATAACTTTGTCTAGTGCTCTTATGAATGTTTATAGCATGATTTGTGAAAATTTAACTACTATACTGAATGAAATTGCATAGACTTCTACATGGCTAGTGTTTGCGTATTTCATTTCATTCTGTAACCTACTTGTTCTACAGATCTGTGCACTAGTGTTAAATGCTACTGTTTTTGACAGTGTTGATGTTTCTGACAGATAATATCATGATGTTTTTTGCGTTTGCCTTACTGAATGTCTATCCTGTCAGAAATAACCTGTCCAAGGGCTTTTTTGATTACTGTCAGTTTAAGTGTCGGCGATGCAGTGTTGCCTGATATTGCTATTAAAACAAACAAAAAACTAAAAATAAATAAAAATAAACCGAAATTATTAACATTTTTTTTGCAAATAAGATAAGATAAAGATATCAATGACCCTAAACGTCCTACTTGATTAACTTTCTAAAGTGTCAAATTAAGTGAAAAAGACAAGTTCAAAAACCACTTATAATAGGATCTGGCAACATACATCCTATGTCATCCGCCCGGAACGGCTTGCATGTATGACAGTCAGCAGAAGTGAGAAAAAAGTATTTATAACATTTTAAATATGGATATTTTTCGAACAAAAATGCATCGATTCGCTACAGGAGGCCTTTATTCGCCTCCTGGAGCCATGTGAGGCAAGTTTTATTTATTACATGGATTTGCGTGCTTTATTTGACTACTTTTTAGGGGTGACCCCGAATACATTTAAATTACATTTACATTTAGTCATTTAGCAGATGCTTTTATCCAAAGCAACTTACAAATGAGGACAATGAAAGCAATCAAAATCAACAAAAGAGCAATGATACACAAGTGCTATAACAAGTCTCAGTTAGCTTAATGCAGTACACGTAGCAAGTTTTTTTTTTTAATTATATAATAAAAAAAAGAAAACAGATAGAACAGAAAAAAAAATAGAGCAAGCTAGTGTTAGAGGCCTTTTTTGCTTTTGTTAATTGTATAATTCATAAAAAGAAAACAAATAGATAGAATACAAAAAGATTAGAAAAGCTAGTCGAATATTCGATGCTTTCGATAGGAGGAGCCTGATTCGACTCCCAATCTCACAGTCGAATATTCGTGGGGTGATATGATCATGGTATTTTGGCTATATGGGGGTGCTCAAATGTCTGATTTCACATAGAACTACAGATTTTCTCCCAATAAGTTAATATACAGCCTATTAAGATAATGCTGTAAATAAGAATCTGGAAAGAAAGAAGCTTTAAATAAATATTTTAGCATGCGTGAATAAATCCAACCACCCCTACAGATTTAAATGTCACTTTCCATAATCCGTGACCGACAGAGGAGCATCTTGGCGGCAGGGATTTAAATCTTTAACAAGACTCAAATTGACACAGACAGAGTGAAAGACTGGATTTTTTCGATCAGGTAGGGTGCAAGTGATTTAAATAATGTTTAGCCAGTTTATATATATCGTGTGTATATTATTTATCTCGTATAAGATGCATTTGGTTGAGTTACGCTGCAGTAAGCGCTTCATTGTAGTACTGCGGTGATTAATTCAGCGTGCAGCGCGAGCAGTACAAACAACATTGAAGAATATTAATAACTGGGACAGTCATACACATAACATTATAATAAGAACACTATTGTAATAAAACGCTGTGATTTTTTAGAGTTTAGTTGCTGTGTTTCTACACGTTGTTGCGTGAAGAACGTGTCCACAAAAGGAGTTCATTCAGAGCCGTGCAGAAACGTTCATGTGCATTCGGGGCATTTTGTGTAAATAGTTGTAATATTAACGTTATGTTGTATAAATAATGAAGCGTATTCTATATGAGATAAATGATGAGTTAAATCCCATTGATTAAAAACCTGACATCAAATGTTTCATTCTACTGGTCATCTTCAGTGTGCACAGCTCATAACAGAAATGCAAAACATTAATAACTACTGTCATATAGGCCTACATAAAGTTATAATGAGAGCACTATTACAAAAAAAAATTGTGAATTCTTAGGGTTTCATGAACTAACCCTTTAATTATACATGCAGACATTCGTATGAGGAGTTTTACACAGCAAATTAGTCAGAGAACAAATTTTATTTCTGAACATGAAAAATTTACTGAGGTCCAGACCTCGGTGACCTTATAGCTGGCTACGGCCCTGCTTGAACGAGTTGTTTTCAACCAGATATCGTCATTTCTTTCATAGAATAACCAACTGGATGCTAACCAGTCAGGTTTCAGAAATCTCAGGCTGCCTGGCGGACATGGATGAAAAATCATCACCTACAGCACAACCTGGCAAAGACTGAGCTTCTTGTCTTCTGAATCCCTGACAATTTTCAAGAGACACCTGAAAACTCATCTCTTTCGTCACCATTTGACTTAATCTTAAAAAAACAACAACTTTGCTTTCACCTTCCTTAATTTCTCCCTGTCTAGCTTGTACTAATCTGAACAATGCCTGAAACTTTGTATTGTAAGCACCTCCTGTTATTCACACCCCAGCCCCACCCCCAGCTCTGGTCTCTCACGTCTACATTCTCAAGTGCGAAAGTGAGTTTTGCTACAAGAATATCGCGAAATGAGTAGCAAAAGTCAAAGCTCTAGGATTTTAAGTTGTACTGCCAAATCTGAGAGGTTGTAAGTGCCGACTTGAGGTTGTACAGCAAAACTAAAGTAAAGTGCAAAAGTAAATGTTTCGTACACATTTGTGTCTCATTTTATGTGAAAGCCACTTTACACATTTGTAACTATTCATTTGCAACTTCGAATTCAAAACACAGATGTTTTGATTATTGACTGTGTGCGCAAATCGAAAGATTTAACTTTTCACATCAGAGCTGTTGTGAGTACATTTCAACTTACAAATACGAATATTAAAGTTAAGTTCTCACATTCAAATCAGCAACGTCTAGAGTTTAGCTACTGCAGCGGCACCATCTCAATCTCTGTCCGGCGCAGGTAAAATAATTATAATGCTAAAGGCAAGGTACAATTCATATTTCTTCATTGAATAACGTATAAAGTAATGTGAACACTTGTGAACACTTTCTCTCTCAAAATGCGCAAATGGCTTCAAAATCACATCGCGTCTGTCTATAAGCGAGCTGCACGCTGCACAGTCGACACAGGAATTGTCACTTGCACAATCGAGGCAGTGTCGCATCGTCACTAAAGTTTATAAATTGCATTTCTTTTTAATTCTTGCCAGTGTTTAAACTGTTCAGCACTCGCACGCTCTCCTGGAGACTGAGCGCTCATGCACACTCGAAACGCACACACATAATGCCAGGATAAATCCGTTTGCAGTGCGTATGCGGTGCGTATTTCTCTCGCGCTCATGTTAACGGATTAAAGCGTTCACACTGCACACGGTTGCGTCCGGCAGTGCATCCAGGAGCGGTGCGTTTCCATTTCACGCCGGAATCAAGTGACAGCGCATTGTTTGCGGAAAATATGAACATGGATTGACACTAAAATGTAGTAATTACACCATAAAAGCAAATAATTAAAGTCTACTGTGTTTCACAGTCAACACATATGGCTTTTTGGCTAGGTTTAAAGAAAAAGAGCACTTTTAGATAAACAAGGCAATAATGCATGGCACTCGTGGAGGAAGGAAAACAAAGTTCTTTATGAACTGCAGGATTGCTTGTAAAGAAGATTTAAATGCAAACGAAAAGGAAGTAGAGCTGACTGTTTCTGTCAATGGTAAGTTTAACCCTAAAAATGGCAAGACAAAGAGACATCAGAAAATGTATTTATTGCTTTTTTCCATCTTATTGGGACACAAATAATACAACTTGATCATTTTTTTCAAAACATGACTTTTAGTTTGGATTTTAAAGTTTGTATCCCACAGGATATGTTGCCAGTTTGGGGGTATAAATTAACTGAAAACAGAACACGTGTTTATCAATGCTTGTTATAACATGGTTGTAATTCCTGAACGCTCTGGAATACAGACCTAAGGTTGGTCTCTTTTTAAAGAAGACACATAGCAGATTATTGCTGAAGTGAAAGCATTTTAAAAAAAGAAAGTATAAAAAAGTTATAGAAGTTTAAATTTGCAGTAAAGATAATGCAGTATACTATGTTTTTTTAAATTGTATATAAAATAAATACTTTATAAAATATGTTGCACTTCAAATTGCTATAAAATCTAAGCCATATGTCTAACCAAGTTATGTTCCAAATTTGAAGTTTATATCACCAAAATTGTGGTTCCTGTGAGATTTTGTTTGGGCACTATACCAAAAATAACCACTGGGTGACACCCAAACTCTATTGAATTCTTTTGATGCAGTTTGCTGTCACAAATCAATCATTTTCTGTCACAACATCTCTTCTATTACAAAACAGTCACCAAATATGGAACCTTGACTGTCAGACCTTCTCCAACGATATGTGTTTTGTCAAGATATTTAGAGACAGATTACAAAAAATGTAAGCATTTAATTCATAGAATTTCAATGAAAACCTAATAAGCTAATGCTGAACAACAGCTTTTTAAACGGGTAAGTCCCCTCCAACGTGTGTAAATATGTGACAACTTTCGCAACTTTTATCGGAGGGTGAGTAGATTTTCCACTACAGGCGGCCAGGCAGGTTTAAATGCTGCCTGTGAGCTAAACAAAGAATGTATGAAAAAAGTCAATATATCTAAATATTCACAACAAACACCCTTTCAACATGAATCCAAGAAATGAGACCTACACTTTCTCTGCCTCTCCCCACAGCCTCTCAAATGTTTGTATCCCACAGGATACGTTGCCAGTTTTAGGGTTAAATTTATGTTTGTGATAACTTAAGAAAAGGATTTTAAATGTTTTGCCACTTGCTTGAGCATCTTAATATATAAATCTAGAAGTAAATGCAAAAGTAATAAGCATTGAATAATGTGTTGCTTATATTTATTGCCTTTAAACACGTCTATGAAAGATTGCATTACTGTACTGTGCAAAAAAAAAGAATCACAATGCAGAAAAAGCATTTTCAGTGACAATGTTTGGATTTGAAATCAAAATAATGGAAAAATGTTGTGTTTGTGGTAAATAGTCACGGATCAGTAGCGGACTCCTGTCTGAAAACTGCTTCCCCTCTCACAAGAGTCACCTAAGAGGGGAATTCACCTCATTTTCAAAAATGAAATTCAGGCCCTGAATAAATGTCTAAAAATCCTGATTGGAGTATCACTATAAATAGTTATAAATGATAAAAAGAAGGCTTTAAAAAGAT
>NW_015548443.1:7053-9444 GCF_001515605.1 Sinocyclocheilus anshuiensis
CAATGCTGAAAAAGCATTTTCAGTGACAATGTTTGGATTTGAAATCAAAATAATGGATAAATGTTGTGTTTGTGGTAAACAGCCACGGATCAGAAGCGGACTCTTGTGTGAAAGCATGCAACAATTGCACAATTGTAAAAACAAAAATGCACAGCATGATCAAACATTTAGGTGAGATAAATGTATATATATATATATATATATATATATATATTTAAAAATGTCTAAAAATCCTGATTGAAGTAGCACTATGAATAATTCTACATGATAAAAAGAAGGCTTTAAAAAGATTGGTATCGGCAGATACTGCTTTTTGTGGTTGATGATCGGTGATTGGCCTCAAAAATCTTGATCGGAGCACCCCTAATAAATTGAATGCATCCTTACTGAATAAAAGTATTCATTTTAAAAAAAGAATTGCACTGATTCCAAACATCTGAATGGAAGTTAAAATTATGAAATGACTTAAATTCCAGTCCTAAAGCAGTAAATTAAATAAAAATAAATAAAATAAAAAAGAAATTAAATTATTACAAATAATCTCAATTAAGAAAAAAGACTTCTAAATGGTATAAATCAGAATATATGGCTATAGTAATACTTAAATAAGTCAAACTCACCCAATCCATTTTGTACCTGAGTGCAAATTCTTACACACAGGTGAAGTTGTAAGTCCCTTGATAAAAGAAAATAATTGCTGTCCTCAAATTTCACGTTTTTATTAGCTCTGTTTTGAGTCACATGACACAAACCTGCACGGTGGTGGTGCATTTTTAATGCATTCCATCTTTAACCAAACTGGATATACCACACAACATTGCATTCCTCCCTAAACATGCAGTCTTATGAAATACTGCCGTTGAAAGCAAGTGATAATGGGGTGTTTTGTTCTTGATTAAAATTATGAAACCTATAAAACAGTCAAACTCATATTGTAGACTGCTATAACAGTGTATATTATATTGATTGTTTAACATTTATTGCATCTTTATTGCAAAAATAATGAAATACCTAATAGAAAAATGTATTTTTTCCAAACCTGTATGCATTTATTTCTTGTTTAGAACACATTGGACTTTTACTGTCTGGAAAATAAACACTAAATGCACTCTGTGAGAGTTTGGAATGACATGAGGGTGAGTAAATGATGACAGAATTTGTATTGTTTGGTAAACTGTGCCTTTCATTATGGCGCAATGAGCTGGTTGCGATAAGAAGACGAAACAAAAAGGAGAAAGGGTGGAAAAACAAATCCGAGATGATGAATAATCAATTTAAGCAGAAATTGAAATCACTGCTTTAACTGAGTTTCATTTACTGAGAGCTCTTCAGGTCATGATGTTTTGTTGTCGAGATCTGATCACAAATCGTTTAACAAATAGTTGTTGTGCAGGTTTTCACAATGAAGTGTCACATATTATCAAGCCATGCCATCTGTTTCAGTTTTCCTCAGATGATGGCTTTTAATTCTTTTATTTATTTTTTTTGTATTTAAGTTTTTTATTATTTTCAAAGTAGTGTTACGTCCTTCGACGCAAGTTATTATTTTTATTTATTTGCGTTGGTACATATTGTGTTGTATTGTGTGCTACGGATTGTGCGCAGTTCTCTCTCTCTCTCTCTCTCTCTCTCTCTCCCTCTCTCCCTCTCTCTCTCTCTCCTCTATTTGATTGTCTGGATAATGTGTTAATATTGTTGTAATAAAGTTTTTTTCTAAATCTAATCTCTCTCTCTCTCTCTCTCTCTCTCTCCACCTCTCCTTCTGGCAGCGCTTGATTGGGACCAGCTGCAGGAGATTGCGTGGTGAGCCGGAGCCGGAGCCGCGGGTGTCGTGCCGTTCTGTCCTCTGTCTCCTGCCCCAGACAACAGCTGGTTGTGTAGTGTTGTTAAACGACGGTGTTATTGACTTGCCGTTGAAAATAGTGTGAGTAATAATTCTGAGTGGCGCTGCGGAAACACTGTTTCCTGAACTGCAAGGACTAAACTATATCTGAGTCCTCTGTAATCCGATCCTTAAGAGTTTTTGTTTGTTAGCAAGTATTCATTAGTTGTATCATTTATTTGTGGTTTGTAAACACCTATTTGTTATGTCTGAAGCAGTAGGTTGGGGATTGCCATTTATTTTGTGAACGTCGTTTTCTCCTGTTTTTGGCCAGAGAGGGAGTTAGGGAAGACCTCTGTATTTCTTTTGGGAATTTTTATTTTGTTAGGCAATTTGGGCTTCTCTAAACCCTTAGTTAGTTTTACAGTGAGCAGAGGCCGGGGGCTAGAGTGAGCAGAGGCGCGGGCTTGAGAACGGTGCGGCCGGTGATTTCGACGAAGGAGCGTCGGGAAGGACATGTGACGACTCCGGGCTGGACTCCGCTTCGTCCACGGTGAAAGCCGATCCGG
>NW_015548443.1:9588-14622 GCF_001515605.1 Sinocyclocheilus anshuiensis
AAGGAAAAATTTAAATCGCATCATATGACCCCTTTAAGATGTAATAAACAAACTTTTTCGCTTGTGAATAAGCCTCTATTGTTTTCATTGTGAGCTGGGACAGGAGAGGAGCTACATTTTTCTTTAATTGTATTCTTGTCATCGGCTTACCAACCCTAGACTGGTCAGGTCATGACAGTAGCATATATATCACAGTAAACAAGAAAATGAATCTAACTACTACCATCACCTCCCCCCAACCCACAGCACATCAGGAGTTTGAAAACCGGTACAATATAAGACCAAGATCTCCCTAATAGAACATATACAGTTCTACCACATAGACAAAGTGACTGGTTTAGCATGATTGGTCCGTGCTGATGATAGTTCCAGATATAGTATCTCCAGTAAGGAATGTAACCGATGTTTGATGGAAAGGTTGTGGAGAGGTTTCCATCGTTGAACTAAAAGTTTATTTGCAGCAGTCGAGGCAGCTAACCAAAATTTCCAGTGTTTCTCTTTTAGAGGAAATTGAGAGTTATCATTCAACAGTAATACAACAGGATCTTTGGGAAAATGAGTCCCAGTGACCTTGTACTGGTCATCAAGCACCAAATCCCAAAAATCGTGAACATTTAGACATTCCCAAAGCATTATATGCATCACCGTGCCCAGGCAAACTGGCCCACAAAAATTACAATAAGGGTGTGGTGATAAACCCATAACATGGCTCATGTAAGTAAAAATACTTAAGTAAAAATAAGAGACTGTTCCTTTGTTTGGCGCATTGTGAATCCATTTTACTACTGGATGAATTTGAAGATCTGTACCCCAAGGTACCTTATGTGTCTTTAACGCTGCATGTAGTTTAAAATATCAAAATAAAGTATTTTGAGAAATATTAAATCTTTTAAATAATTTTTGGAAATCTAAGACTGAATTTTCTTCTTTTATATCATTTAACATTAGAATGCCTTTTATAGCCCGAGATGGCTATACAAAAGGTTTACCGCTAGAAAGTAAATTCAAATTGTGCCAAATCAGGGTATGAGTGTGCCATATAGTTTTAGAAGGAAATCAAGTTTCTATCTTCTTAAATATTTGGAGAGTGTATGATAGAATAGAAACGTAATATAATGAGCACTTCCTGTAAGAAAGGCCAGAAAATAAAAAGTCTTATGGACGAATTGGCGAAATGAATTCTTTTTCTATTTTGCATGACAGGTATTTTCAATTTCCCTTATTCAGCAAGAACATGTAACACTCTGCATATATTATCTGTGGCCAAACAGCCCGTAATAAATCCAGATTGATCTGGATCAATCCGTTTATGTATCACCAATTTTAGATGTCTGGCAGTAACTCTAGCATATATTTTTACATCTTCATTGATCAAGAAAATTGGTCTATAATTAGAGCAATCTGAATGGTCTTTGCCGGGTTTAAGTAACACTGTAATTAAAGCTGTATTATGATCTTTATGAAAATTATTATTGGATATGGCCTCGTTTATAGTACATAACCAAATGTGGCCTAGGAGATCCCACAGCACTAGATTTGCTTCAACTGGGACGCCATCAATTCCCTGGACTTTCCTTTATGTGAACCTAATACTGCATTATGCAGTTCCCTTTCATGGGAACTTCGAACTGCGTCCTCTAGGGGGCGCTATGGGGGACGCCTCGTCGTGACCCGTGTCTGAAGCATACATTGAAAAAACACCAACTCGTTGGCCGGCGACAGCCATGACGTCACTACCGGTGCGACTAAAGTATAAATAGGCACCGGGAGCACACATCATTCTCTTCTTCGTCTTCATTGACTGTTTTGTTTGAAGCGTGCATTTCACAAGTAACCTGAGACGTTCTTTCAATGAAGTTGGTCCGACACTTTTAAATTTGATTAATAAATGCCTTGAGTTAGGAGTATTGACTATTTAAAGCATGCCTCAGTACAACCGAGGCCTAATTCAGATTCCTCTGACTTATCTTAATCTTCCATTTTTAGCAAAAAATTATAGAGAAAGTAGTTCTTCGTCAACTCCAAAGTTTCTTGGTCGATTACAAAATTTTTGATATGTTTCAATCAGGCTTTAGAAAATGTCATTCCACCGAGACGGCTCTTTTAAAAGTGTTTAATGACATTCTTTTAGCTACCGACTCTGGAGATTCTGTAGCACTGGTATTTTCAGACTTGATCGCTGCTTTTGACACTGTAGACTAGAGACCTGCACTCCCGCGGGAGTACCGCAGGACCCGCGGGACCCGCGGGACCCAACACAACAGGGTGCGGCGCGGGACAACTCTTGATGGGCGAGTGCGGGTGCGGGCGGGAAGAGACTCGTGTGTGTGCGGATGCGGGAGAATAAAATGATTCGCGGGACTCCCACAAAATAGAAATGATCTAAACATAAAGTGTCTAAAACATATAAATTGTTATTTATCTGTTTGCGTTTAACTGAGATGTCAGCTTTTAGTGATAATAAAGTCTTTAGGGTGACCATACGTGCCATTTTCCCAGGACGCGTCCTGGCCAGGATTTCTATATTGCCTAAAATGAAAGCATAAGGAACCGTCTGTATGGTATTTTGATGTCATACACCAATCGGTCTGCACACGCAAACAAAGCCAAAACCTAGATATTTTAGGCAATATAGAAATCCTGGCCAGGACGCGTCCTGGGAAAATGGCACGTATGGTCACCCTAAATAAAGGAAGCTGCTGCTCGCATTCTGCCATGCCAAACCATGCACGCAGCAGCACATGCTTGCTTATCTGTTACAAATAACAGTGGTTTGTGATTGTGAATGTTGATGCTTAGCCTAAATAACAAATATTTTATCTGGAGCGTTTATGCTGGTATGTTGTGGAGCTTAGGAGATATTACAGAACCATTTCATGTAAATTTCTTCGATGTACAAAAAAAAATCTATATAGATTACTTTTATGCGGGCTTTTGCGGGCGGGAGCAGGACAAAACATGAATGTCGCGGGCGGGAGCGGGACCAGATAAGATATATTTCTGCGGGAGCGGGCGGGAGGTAGTGGGCATTAGAGGTTCGGCCCTAAATTGGTTCCAGTCTTATCTTACCAACAGGAGTTTCTCAATTAATATTAACCAATTTCACTCTTCTTCTGTACCTTTGACCTGTGAGGTCCCTCAAGGCTCTACTCTAGCTCCAATGTTATTTTCTCTGTATATGCTTCTTCTTGGATATATCTTTGAGAAGTATGGTATAAGTTATCATTATTATGCAGATGATACATAAATATATCTTTCTCTGAAACCTAAGAATGGATTAGACCTGGTGTCCACCTGCGTCTTGGATGTTAAAGCATGGATGTCCCTACATTTTTTTAAGTCTGAATGAGAGTAAAACAGAGATTGTGGTGTTTACCCCTTCTGATACACACTGTATACCAAATCTAAATCTTGGTGTGCTTTGTCTTATGTCAAAATACGTGACAAATCTGGGTGTGGTCAATCAAGTCAATCAAGTTGTGAAGTCAAGCTTCTACCAGTTGCGAACCCTGGTAAAAATGAAGTCCTTTCTTTATTTTACTAATTTTGAAAGCGTAATCCATGCTTTTATCACCACAAGGGTTGATTATTGTAACTGCCATTGTGGCTGCCAGAGTCCTGACGTGAGCTCGAAAGCATATTACCCCTGTGCTTCAGTCTTTATATTGATTACCTGTGCACTACAGGGTTCACTTTAAAGTGCTCTTATTGGTTTTTAAGCCTTTAAATGGTTTAGCACCCTCCTTCCTTTCTGATCTGTTGATAGACCACCAAACCTGCAAGAGCTCTTAGGTCTGCCAATTTAAGGCTGTTAGTGGTTCCTAGAACCAGACTCAAGTCTAGGGGTGATCGAGCATTCACCGAAATCAGAACCGCTCCTACACTATCCATTTTTAAATCTAGGTTAAAATCATTTTATTTGATCTGGCTTATTATTCATGGTTTGTATTTGTTTTGCCTTATGTCTTGTAGTTTTATTTGCGACCTTGTCTTTGTCTTAAGTCTGTTAATAGTTCATTAACTGTTCATTATTTATTTTGTACAGCACATTGGTCAACGGTAGTTGTGTTTAGTTGTGCTTTATAAATAAATTGAAATTGAAATTCTTTGGAAAGTTTGGTTAAATTCAACTGGTCAAATTAACTATTTAATTGGTCTATGTTGGGTTGAGTTTCTGAAGTATATAATTTTTCAAAAAAATGCCTTGAACCTTTTATTGATGTCTGTGGAGTACGAGGTGAGACCATTTTCATAACTTTTGGTTGCCTGAATATTAAAACGTTGCTCATGTTTTTTCAAAGTAAGTGCAAGGATTCGGCATTAAATATTCTGTTCTCTGTCAAAGAAAAGCATTAAGAGCAGCCCTTTCAGCATTAATTTTTTCTTCTGTTTCTTTAGAAAATGTATATCCTAATTGTCACGAATTCGGTCCATGGACTTCCGTTTATTCACCACCAGAGGTCACCCTTTCCATTACATTGACTCTCGCACAACACAAACTGTTGCATAGCACCCCGGACTACATATCCCATCATTCTTTGCACGATTTGCACACTGCACTGATTGCACTCATTGCACACAGCTGTTTCTAATCACCTCACTCACTATATAACACCCACTCTAACCACCTTTCTCTGCTGAGTATTGTTTAGCCCGTACCCCATTCCGAATCTCTGTGTTTTCCTTGTTTTGCCTTGCCTTGCCTGTTTCCGCGGTTTCTGATCTTTGCCTGTTTTCCTGGATTTTTCCCTCTCGTCTCGCCCCTGTGATTCTGTCTGCCGATCGGTGACCTACGCTAGCCCTGGGACTATTCTTGTGTTTTGCCCGCCATATACCTGTTTGCCATTGTTTGACCCTGCCTGTTTACCACGTCTCTTTAATAAAGCCTGCAGATGGATCCACACGTCTCACGTCTCGTCAGCCCCGTTACAAAAACAACTAAAAACAGATCCAAAACTAAAAGCTAAAACTTTATAAATACTACCTATACACATTTTAAAAATAAAGAGATTAAATAAAAATGACAAATGCATA
>NW_015548443.1:15100-17715 GCF_001515605.1 Sinocyclocheilus anshuiensis
TGGCCCTCCATCCCTCCCCCTGTTCCGCCTCCGCTCCACCGCCCACCTGGATCGTATAGTGTTTGGAGCGTCTGGAAGCCGCTCCTTGGGGGGGGGGCTCTGTCACGAATTCGGTCCATGGACTTCCGTTTATTCACCACCAGAGGTCACCCTTTCCATTACATTGACTCTCGCACAACACAAACTGTTGCATAGCACCCCGGACTACATATCCCATCATTCTTTGCACGATTTGCACACTGCACTGATTGCACTCATTGCACACAGCTGTTTCTAATCACCTCACTCACTATATAACACCCACTCTAACCACCTTTCTCTGCTGAGTATTGTTTAGCCCGTACCCCATTCCGAGTCTCTGAGTTTTCCTTGTTTTTGCCTTGCCTTGCCTGTTTTCGCGGTTTCTGATCTTTGCCTGTTTTTCTGGATTTTTCCCTCTCGTCTCGCCCCTGTGATTCTGTCTGCCGATCGGTGACCTACGCTAGCCCTGGGACTATTCTTGTGTTTTGCCCGCCATATACCTGTTTGCCATTGTTTGACCCTGCCTGTTTACCACTTCTCTTTAATAAAGCCTGCAGATGGATCCACACGTCTCACGTCTCGTCAGCCCCGTTACACTAATTTTCTCTAATTCCCCACACTTGCTCTCTAATGCTGATAATTGTCCAAGATAGGCCTAATTCTTTTTAAGTCTAGCAGAAAAGGAGATGGCATTATTCCTCAAAAACCCTTTGATAGATGCCCAGAACATGTCTTGATTTGAGACAGAGTTTTGGTTTAAATTAATAAATTCAATCAGTTCTGCTCTCAGTTGAGAAAGAAAGTCTTCATTTTGTAGTAAAAAAGTATTAAGCCTCCATTTGGAAGGTTTACTATGGAAGCCCGTTTCCGCAACTGAATTAAAAAAAAAAGTAATTGCGACTTTTTAGCCCACAATTCTGACTTTTTTTTCTCAGGATTGCAGACCTGCCAACCTGTACGCATTTTGCGTAGCGGGTATGCATTTTGACCTTAAAGTACGCTGGTACGATTTGTCACTCTAAACTACGCAAAAACCCGGTGACCTGTCCACGCGCAGTAAACAAGCAACAGAAAAAAATGAGGATTTCAACCAATCAGAGCATTTTCCGTGTTTTTTTTATTTCTCTCCAAACTGGCTCTGTTTGTGTGTCCGTGCGCTGAGATGAGGAAACACATGTATGGTATTTGCTGGATTCGTGAGCTCTATTTCTTCGGTGATGCATATGTGGACTTTCTGCGCAGGGGCGCCCTCTAGTATCCAGTATGAATGAAACAGACATTACATGTGTTCATAGCACTAAATAATGGCCAATCTATAAAAATAATACTTCTCTCAAAATAAATTTAAGGTAGACGTGATAATCCATGTTTTTCTACAGTGTACAACAATGTACTGGAGTTTTACTTAAAGTATACTGGAGTTTGTTTTTCTTAAATAGCATTTAAAATCGCTAAAAAGAACTCTGTTGTGCCAAACCATCAGAACCAAACTGAAAACTGTTTTTAAAAAACTGAGGTATTTATTTAACCTTGGGCTAACTATATTGTTGCATTCCTACTGTTTCCTCTAAAATACTGTATAACAGGAATATCACAAACTGAGTGTAGACTCTGTGTACTAACCTATAAAAAATATTTAAACTGAAGTCTAGCATTTTGCTCATTGTGCAATTACGATTTTGACATTAGCCATCAAGGAGCTTCAAGTAATGTAGGAATAGGCTATATGACCCCCGGTATCACCCCATATCATCTTATTGTGTGATATAAACTAAGACACAATTCTAAGAACATACAGTATATCAGTCTTTTTTTCTCCTCAGAACTTGAACTTGCAGTTGAAAAAGTTTATATCTGGAGTTTATATCTCACAATTCTGACTTTATTTCTCGCAATTGTGAGTTTATATCTCACAATTCTGAGAAAAAAAGTCAGAATTGCGATATGTAAACTCGTAATTGCGAGAAAAAAAGTCAGAATTGTGTGATAAAAAGTCGCAATTAACTTTTTTATTTTAATCTGGAGGTGTGCAAATACTGCATTGTGGTCTGAGATACTTTGTGGTAGGAATTCATTATTGATTAAATCTGAAAGTAATGATGATGAAAATAAAATATTATCAGTTCTTGAGAATGATTTGTAACTTGGGGAAAAATGTGTATATTGTATATTTCCTTGGATTTTGTAGTTACCAAGCATCACAAACATCTAAATCCATAGTGAACAATCTCAGTGCTCAGTGCTACTAAGTTTGTGCTATTGAAATTGATGAGTTGGAACAATATAAAACTGTGTCAAGCACAGCATTCATGTCTGCTCCAATGATAACTGAGTAGCCATTAAGAGATAAAAGAGTTTTTGAGATGTTTGGAAAAAAGGAGGCATCATATTAGATTAGATTAGATTCAACTTTATTGCCATTGCATATGTTACATTACAAGGCAACGAAATACAGTTAGCTTCTAACCAGAAGTGCATTGGTAGCTGTGTATTTACATATATACAGCTGATAATAAACAAGAGTGGGTAATAAATATGAATAATCTGAACGTCAGAAACAGTACACAGAAGGGGGGGGGGGGGGGCGTTTATAA
>NW_015548443.1:18571-20402 GCF_001515605.1 Sinocyclocheilus anshuiensis
GGGGGGGGGGGGGGGGGGTGTATACAGTGCTTAGAGATAGTTATGATATAAGGTTATGAAAATTTTAACATATGTACAGAATGATATGAGAGTACAATGAAGGGGGCTATTGTATACAATATGTAGATGTTATAGTAGTGCAATCCTGAGTATATATACATATTTATGTATGTGCCATCGAGAGTACTGTATATATATAAACAGTGCAATGTAGCATAAAGTTGTGCAGTGGAATACAGTTCAGTGCGTGGTAATGGAGGGGGAGGTGATGGTATTACTGGGGGGTAGAGTTCAGCATGGAAACAGCTGTGGGGAAAAAGCTGTTCCTGAACCTGCTAGTCCTGGTCCAGAGGCTCCTGTAGCACCTCCCAGAGGGTAGGAGGTCAAACAGTCCATGAGCAGGGTGGGAGAAGTCTTTTGTGATGTTATGTGCTTTCCTGTGACAGCATTTCCTGTAAATATATTTTCCATGTTTGGAAGTGCAGTTCCTACGATGCATTAGGCAGTTTTCACCAGCCTCTGCAGTGCTTTGCCGTCTGACACAGAGCAGTTTCCATACCAGACTGTAATACAGCTGGTCAGGATAGTCTTGATGGCACATCGGTATAAGTTCACCAGGATATCTGAAGAGAGATGGTTCTTTTTCAGAGTCCTCAGAAAGAACAGGCGCTGGTGGGCCTTCTTGACCAGTGTGGAGCTGTTGCTTGTCAATGTAAGATAAATGGAGATGTGAATCCCTAGGAATTGGAAGCTGGTGACACAGTCTACCACCTCTCCATTGATGTGGATGGGTGTGTTTGCTCCACCTTTCTCCTTCCTGAAGTCTACTGTGAGTTCTTTGGTTTTCTTAGTGTTGAGCAGCAGGTTGTTATCCGTGCACCATGCAGCCAGGCAGTCCACCTGCTCTCTGTAGGCTGACTTGTTGTTCTTGATGAGTTCAACCACTGTGGTGTCATCTGCAAACTTGACAATGATGGTAGAACCATGTACAGGATTGCAGTCGTAGGTGAAGAGGGAATAGAGAAATGGACTCAGCACACAGCCCTGTGGTACACCAGTTCTAAGAATGAGAGTGGAAGAGTAGTGGTGGTCTAACCGAACATACTGGGGTCTGTGGGTCAGAAATTCCAATAGCTAGTTGCAGAGTGAAGTACTAATGCCCAAGTCTCTAAGTTTGATGATTAATTTGGATGGGATGACATTGTTGAATGCTGAACCAAAATCAAGGCCACAGGTTGCCTGAGTGGGGGCATAAATATTAAGTCAAGCCACCTTTATTTATATAGCGCTTTTAACAATACAGGTTGTGTCAAAGCAACTGAACAGCATTAATTAGGAAAATAGTGTGTCAATAATGCAAAATGGCAATAGTAAACCCTCATTTTTCAGTTAAAGGCAGTTCATCATTGAATTCAGTGATGTCATCATCCAGCTCAGTTCAGTTTAAATAGTATCTTTGCAATCATTTGCAATCAAGTCAACGATATTGCTGGAAATGAAGTGTCCCCAACTAAGCAAGCCAGAGGCGACAGCGGCAAGGAACCAAAACTCCATCTGTGACAGAATGGAGAAAAAACCTTGGGAGAAACCAGGCTCAGTCAGGGGGCCAGTTCTCCTCTGGCCAGACAAAACCAGCAGTTCAATTTCAGGCTGCAGCAAAGTCACATTGTGCAGAGGACTCATCTGGTTCCTGTGGTCTTGTCCCGGGGGTTGTCTGAGACAAGGTCTTTACAGGAGATCTGTATCTGGGGCTTATCTAGTTGTCCTGGTCTCCGCTGTCTTTCAGGGCTGTAGAGGTCCTTTCTAGGTGCTGATCCACCATCTGGTCTGA
>NW_015548443.1:25153-27480 GCF_001515605.1 Sinocyclocheilus anshuiensis
GATCTATAGCACACTATCTGATGCGATACTGTAGCTGACGGCTGCATGGTTACAATTTTATTTCTAATAGTATCGATCTTAGAAGTAATGTAGTTCATAAAGTCATTACTGTTCTGCTGTTGGGAAATTGTTGTCACTTGTTGATGCTTTATTTTTCGTAAATTTAGCCACTGTATTGAATAAATACCTGGGGTTATGTTTGTTTTCTTCTAAAAGAGAAGAAAAGTAATCAGATCTAGCAGTTTTTAATGCTTTTCTGTAGGATAGGTTACTTTCCCGCCAAGCAATACGAAATACCTCTAGTTTTGTTTTCCTCCAGCTGCGCTCCATTTTCCAGGCTGCTCTCTTTAGGGTGCGAGTGTGCTCATTATACCACGGTGTCAGACTGTTTTCCTTAATCTTCCTTAAGCGTAAAGGAGCAACTGTATTTAAAATGCTAGAAAAGAGAGAGTCCATAGTTTCAGTTACATCATCAAGTTGTTCTGAGGTTTTGGATATGCTAAGGAATTGGGATAAATCAGGAAGATTACTTACAAAGCAGTCTTTTGTGGTAGAAGTGATGGTTCTACCATACTTGTAACAAGGATTAGAATTTACAGTTTTAGCTATATGAAGTTTGCACAAGACTAAATAATGATCTGAGATATCATCGCTTGGCTGCATAATTTCAACACCATCAACATCAATTCCATGTGACAGTATTAAATCTAGAGTATGATTTCGACAATGAGTAGGTCCTAAGACGTGTTGTCTCAAACAAATGCAAATCTCTTTGCTTCCATTGAAGTACAACAATATGCAACTCTGCCATTATCATCAGAGCATGTATGTTCAATAATAAAGTTAGAGTTACGTTTGAGTAAAATTCAATCACCCCTTTCTTTTTATAATTACAGTTTGATTACACTATGGGAATATAATGCCTGTTTTGCTGTCTTTGAGTGTCTGATGCAATTAGATTGGTTTCTTGAAGAAATGCTACATCAATCTTTTTTCTATGTAGAAGATCTAAAACCTTTGTGGGTTTGGTTGGAGAGTTTATCCCCCTAACATTGAGTGACAAATTGTTTATTCTACAACCATATTCTATAATAGCAAAACTCACACAGGTTGACTTGTAAAGGTTATAGCAGATTAAAGAACTTGCTATTAGAATTTCCACATATATAAACAAAACCTTGAAATTCCTGAGTGCTTTATGCTCCTAAGCGCCCCCCAATCCCCCATTTAGCAAATGTCTGTGTCGATCACGAGGCAATCACCTTATTAACCCCCTACGAACTTGACTAATGAGGAAAGTTAAAATTATAAAAACAATATAACCAAATACAAAATTATAGTCTAACAAGTAATTTTGTTGCACAAAATTATAACTAAGAACTAGAACATATCTTTATCAAACAGTCATACAGTAGTGAAATACTAATTCTTCATATAACAGTAACCGATATCCTGAACAGAAAAAAACATTTAATAAAGAACGTTTGAAAACAAAATACATTTGCAAGAAAAAAATAGAAATCTAGTTACCACTTCTCTTTGGTGGATTATAAGACAGGTGTGAGCTGAAAACGTATTTTGACCATGTATAACACAGGTTTCTTAGCAAAACATCACAAGTCATTTTATTCAGATTGGATCCACTGGATCTTGGAACTGAAGATTTAAAGATCTGTGAGCTATCTGTACCGTTGTGTCCTCCAAACTCTCAGTGTATTTTCCAGCTTCTTCTGGAGATTATAACGAGTGTTTCTGGCCCTTGTAGGAGACTCTTAATAGTGCTGGGTAGATCAGGAAAGTTTCAGCGCCTTTCTGGTGGAGCTTTGATCTAATAACTGAAAACACCTTCTTTCTTTGCGCCATCTCAGAACTGTAATCAGCATAGAATTCCAGGTGCGTTCCTCCAGGTAGAGTGGGTTTCGCTTTATGTGCCCCTTGAAGGATGGCTTGCCTGTCAGGATAGTGGAGAAGCCGAAATGTCATCGAGTGTGGTTTAGGTGAGTTGGAGTTAGAATAGACTCGATGAGCTCTGTCAATCTCGTTCGGGCACGGGCGTGCTGTAAGATCGGAGATCCATTTGGGTAGCATTTTCTGCAAAAAGCTGACGGGATCATCCCCTTCCATTCCTGTTGGTAGATTAACCAGGCGAACATTGTTGCGACGCGACCGGTCTCCTAAATCACTGTATTTTCATTGCATCTGTTCAATCTGAGACAGGCAAAGATTTTTGCCTTTTTTTGTTTTACGTAGACTGCCTTAAAGGGGTCATATGATGCGATTTCAAGTTTTCCTTTCTCTTTGGAGTGTTACAAGCTCTTGGTGCATAA
>NW_015548443.1:28557-30610 GCF_001515605.1 Sinocyclocheilus anshuiensis
AGGAGAGTGAACTGCCTGTCAGAAATCATAGCATGTCAGCTGTCTTAACCGCGGCTTGTGTACTGCATCATCACTGTGTCTGTCACGCGACTCTGTTGCCCTTTCGGGCTTGAACTGATTGTAAAACTAACGACATTATTAACTGTCTTGAAACAGTTTCTACTTTGAAAGCTGAAGCTCGCGATTATGGTAAGGGGCGTTACATTTCCGACGCGTGCTTGTGGTGTTCGGCCAATCACAATGCACTGGGTCAGCTGGCCAATCAGAGCAGACTGCGCTTGTCAAAGGAAGGGGCTTTGTTGAAAACGACGTGTTTGAGAGAGGCGGGGCATAGAGGACCTACAATAATGTACAGTATTTGAAAAATAATGTGTTTTTTGAACATTAAAGCATGTCAACATATTCTGTGACACCAAATACACAAAATAATGATCTTTAAAATAGCATCATATGACCCCTTTAAAGATTGTCCACGTTCGTTGTGATAGTCACCAGACTTTTACTCAGAGAGTCCATTTCTTCTTTCAGCATTCGAAGAATGACGCCATTCTCATTAATAAAGGCATTAAAGGGAATAAGAGCAGACTTTATTGCCTCTGTCAGCTTGCTGGAAACCATTTCACGCATAGCCTCCTATTGCGCTTCGATTGACGAACAATGGAGGCCATTCCGTTCTCGAATGTTTTGAGATGTTTGCCACCTGAGCTTGTTTTTGAGGAGACAACGACTTTTTACTAGTTGCCATTTTTGAAGTATAGCTGATCCATTGCCAGAAAAAGAAATGATCTTTCCTCAATATGAAAGAAATGACATAAAATAGGAGGTTTTTACCGGAGCCTAGTGCTGAGCGGCCATCTTGCAGCGCACACCACTGGAAGTCTTGATGGCTTTTAATTCTTCCAAATTGTTCTACAGGTATCATGTTAACTCATCATTTAGATCACCAAATCCTACAGTCTACAAGCTTACATAATCTGTGAGGGTTTTGTTATCTGTCTGCTAAAGGAATGTGGTCAATCCAAATGTGCTTTTTTAATGTAAAAAGATTTAATCTGACACATTGTATGTTTATTAATTCAGCAGATTATTTTATAGCAGTTTAGGTAACGCTTTTGGAGGATTTGCCCTGCTATAGGCTATTGGCTGTGCTAATTAGAAGGCGGCCACAGTGACTGTGGACTATTTAAACGGCTTGGTTACTGTCACAATGCTCTAACATCACACGCAGACGCCAACGCAATCTTGCTAACCTGCATTCTCTCTACATCTCTACATCCTCTACTGCACCTGTTTCTTTCTCTGTGGGTCTCTGGAATTGTCAGTCAGCTGTCAACAAAGCAGACTTCATTTCGGCTTTTTCTTTACAATGTTCATCTGGATAAGCCTTATGCTACAGACATCCATTCACTCCTTGTTTCATTTGATCTCAAACGACTTACCACTACAAGCATGCACAAATCAGGGAGATCAACAGCGCTCCAGACACGTAATCTCTTCAAAACTTTCAATTCTCTTCTCTGTCCCCCTCCACCACCTCCCACCACTTCTATAACAGCTGATGATTTTGCCACATTCTTCACAGACAAAACCAGAACAATCAGTAGTCAATTTTCAGCCCCACACACACAGGACTTCAAACCAACCACACCCACTGCAAAAACTCCCATCTTCTCCTTCTGTCCCCTCACTGAGGCAGAAGTATCAAAACTTCTGCTCTCCAGCCATCCTACAACATGCCCTCTAGACCCAATCCCCTCACACCTCCTCCAAGCAATCTCTCCTACACTTTTACCAGCACTCACACACATCATCAACACATCTCTCCTCACAGGCACCTTCCCCACTACATTCAAGCAGGCTCGGGTAACCCCACTGCTCAAAAAACCTACATTAAACACTTCACTTACAGATAGCTACAGACATGTCTCTCTCCTTCCGTTCATAGCGAAAACTCTTGAACGAGTTATTTTCAACCAGGTATCATTGTTTCTTTCACAGAACAACAAATTGGACGCTAACCAGTCAGGTTTCAGGAGTGGCCATTCAACTGAGA
>NW_015548443.1:30708-31187 GCF_001515605.1 Sinocyclocheilus anshuiensis
CACAGGGATTCCACTTCGCTGGTTTGAATCCTATCTCACTGGTAGGTCTTTCAGGGTGGCCTGGGGAGGGGAGTTATCCAAAGCACATCAACTGGGGTTCCTCAGGGATCAGTTCTTGGACCCCTCCTCTTCTCCATATACACTACATCACACATCACTGTCATACAGGCACATGGCTTCTCCTACCATTGCTATGCTGATGACACACAGCTCTATCTCTCATTTCAACCAGATGATCCAACGGTAGCTGCACGGATCTCAGGCTGCCTGGCGGACATCTCGGCATGGATGAACGAATATCACCTACAGCTCAACCTGGCAAAGACTGAGCTTCTTGTCTTCCCTGCCACTCCAACTCTACAGTATGATTTCTCCATCCAGCTAGGTTCTTCTACAATTACCCCATCAACTTCGGTCAGAAATCTTGGTGTAATCTTCGATGACCAGCTGACCTTCAAAGACCACATTGCAAAGACTGC
>NW_015548443.1:33120-35810 GCF_001515605.1 Sinocyclocheilus anshuiensis
GTTCAGTTGCTTTGACACAATCTGTATTGTTAAAAGCGCTATATAAATAAAGGTGACTTGACTTGACTTGACTTAAACGTTATGGGGGCAAACCTCTGGCTGACTTGTCATTTAAAGCTTTGATGGACAGAGGGACGAAGGAATTCTTAAAGCGGTTAAGCCTGCACTGGGGAAGTCTAAAGCGTCTTCCTGAGGGAAGAAGCTGATATTCAGGGTGGAGGACATGGGTGGGATCTGAAATAAT
Organism: Sinocyclocheilus anshuiensis; assembly: GCF_001515605.1. Lineage (NCBI taxonomy): Eukaryota > Metazoa > Chordata > Actinopteri > Cypriniformes > Cyprinidae > Sinocyclocheilus > Sinocyclocheilus anshuiensis. Next base: position 33,365 of record NW_015548443.1, read on the forward strand.
TTTCCGGGCCTGTCTGATAATGGTTTCAGCAAAGACAGCCTGAAGTGTGGAATGCTGCTTAACTCCCATGATTTTCATGGCTCTCTGTGTTAACCGTGTAATCTGTGCTTTCAGCTGTACACTGAGATTGCCAAACCAGGCAGAGATGCCATACCGCAGAAGGCTAGTGAGCAACGCCTCGTGGTACCATCACAGAAATGTTCAAAATCACTTTCCAGAACATTCTCGTTCACCGTTCCTGGCTGGTGGAATGATCTTCCCGCCCCTATCCGGAATGCTGAATTTGGATAAAAGCGTCTGCAAAATGACTAAATGTAAATGACTAAATGCTTTAGATTACAGCCTGCAAATTACAGCGTCATAAACTGAATTTACAGGGGGGGTTTTTTTGTAATTACAGTGTACCTGTACAGTACCTCAGTGTAGTTATAAGGGAATAATATGCAAAGTTTAGGGAGTAACGGGGTAACAACCTGGAAAATTACTAATCATTTATACTGTAAGTATTTTGAAGCTAAGGGATACCTATTCTAATATTACATGGTATGTATGACCTACTAAGCTAAACAACAATCTTATGTTTGGGAGTTATTTAGCAAGAAGATACTTTTTAAAATAATACATTGGTATTATATTATAGGCCTAGGTATTTTTTTAACCATGGGTACATATTCTGTTATTAAAGGATTCATGATTGAGAACAACAAAACTGGAAATCTAGTGAAATGAGTTTCTGCTATGATTTATAATTCACCATGTAGTCTACTTACCTTATGACAGCATATTGTATTCGTCAATCTCAGCTGAGTCACACCAGTAACTCACCAACATCACGATTACCAAATAACTTTGCATGACATTGTATACCATCAAGGTTCAATGCAGCTTAAAATAAGCTTACCTCTTTCCAGCTGTTCGCAGAAAAAAAATGCATGATACAACAATTGTATTTCAGTGGATACTGTATACTGTCGTGTTTTTATAGAAGAAATAAATAAATAAATAAAATGAAATATTTGAATAATTAAAAAAAAAAATTTAAACTATTGCAACATTTGCATGTGTCTGAAACCTGAACATTATCAGGAAGGCTATTCCAGAGTTTGGGAGCCAAATGCAAAAAAGCTCTACCTCCTTTAGACTTTGCTATCCTAGGTACTACCAAGAATCCAGAGTTTTGGGGACTTAGGGAGTGTGATGGATTTTAGCGTGATAGAAGACTAGTTAGGTACGCAGGAGCTAAACCATTAATGGCCTTAAAAGTAAGTAGTAATATTTTGTAACCGATATGGAACTTAATAGGTAGCCAGTGCAGAGATTGTAAAATTGGGGTAATATGATCATATTTTCTTGACCTGGTAAGGACTCTAGCCGCTGCATTTTGGACTACCTGTAGCTTGTTTATAGAAGATGAAGGACAACCACCTAGCAGTGCATTACCTCTAAGAGGTCAGGTTTCAAGTAATAATTTGTTTGAAGTAATGGTGCTTCATATAACGTTATCCAGAGAAACAAGTGTTAATGATAAATCCCCTGATGTTTGTGCTGGCTACTGTATACAGGGCATCATGCAGACTTTATTAAAGAATTTGCTGATTTTCTATCTGTGTGGCTTAATAATTAATATCCATGTTGATAATTAAATTCTTGACATTCCGAACTCTATTGGGGTTAGACAACACGTGTCAGGACCTACTCATTGTCGAAATCATACTCTAGATTTAATACTGTCACATGGAATTGATGTTGATGGTGTTGAAATTCTGCAGCAGAGCGATGATATCTCGGATCATTATCTAGTCTCATGTAAACTACATATAGCTAAAGCTGTAAATTCAACTCCTTGTTACAAATATGCTAGAACCATCAACTCTACCACAAAAGACTGCTTTGTAAGTAATCTTCCTGACTTATCTAAATTCCTCAACATATCCAATAGCTCCGAAAAACTTGATGATGTAACAGAAACTATGGACTCTCTCTTTTCTAGCACGTTAGATATGGTTGCTCCTTTACGCTTAAGGAAGATTAAGGAAAAGAGTCCAACACCGTGGTATAATGAGCACACTCGCACCCTAAAGAGAGCAGCCTGGAAAATGGAGCACAGCTGGAGGAAAACAAAACTAGAGGTATTTCGTATTGCTTTGCGGGAAAATACTCTCTCCTACAGAAAAGCCTTAAAAACGGCTAGATCTGATTACTTTAAATCTCTTTTTGAAGAAAACAAAAATAACCCCGGGTATTTATTCACTACAGTGGCTAAATTAACAAAAAATATAACATCAGCAGGTGTTGACATTTCCCAACAGCACAGTAGTAATGACTTTATGAATTACTTTACTTCCAAGATCGAAACTTTGGGAAGTCATGGCCTAATGGTTAGAGAGTCGGACTCGTATCGGCAGGTTCGAGTCTCGTACCGGCAGGGATTGTAGGTGGGGGGAGT
>NW_015548443.1:35896-39064 GCF_001515605.1 Sinocyclocheilus anshuiensis
CCCTTCAATACCACGACTGAGGTGCCCTTGAGCAAGGCACCGAACCCCCAACTGCTCCTCGGGCGCCGCAGCAAAAAAAAATGGCTGCCCCCCGGGTGTGTGTTCACAGTGTGTGTGTGTTCACTGCTGTGTTTGTGCACTTTGGATGGGATAAATGCAGAGCACTAATTCCGAGTATGGGTCACCATACTTGGCCACATGTCACATCACATCACTTTTAGAGATAAAATTGTAACCATGCAGCCATCAGCCACAGTATCGCATCAGATCCCCTGAGTGTTATAGATCCCCTGAGGAACAATTCCACTCATTCTGTTCTATTTGAAATAAAGAATTGTATAACTTGTTAAATCATCTAAACCAACAACATGTATGTTAAACCCTATTCCATCTAAACTACTAAAAGAGGTGCTTCCAGAAGTCATAGATCCTCTTCTGAATATTATTAACTCGTCATTGTCATTAGGATATGTCCCAAAAACCTTCAAACTAGCCGTTATTAAGCCTCTCATTAAAAAAACACAACTTAACCCCAAAGAACTAGTTAATTAGGGTTAGGTGTTCCTGTGGCTCAGTGGTAGAGCATTGTGTTAGCAGCGCAAAAGGTTGTGGGTTCAATTTCCAGGGAACACACATACTGGTAAAAACAATTGTATAACCTGAATGCACTGTAAGTCACTTTGGATAAAAGTGTCTGATAAATGTAAATGTAATTACAGACTGACCGCGAATCTCCCTTTTCTGTCCAAGATACTAGAAAATGTAGTATCCTCACAATTATATTCCTTCTTAGAGAAAAATGGTATCTGTGAGGATTTCCAGTGAGGATTTAGACCGTATAAGACTAGAAGGCATTAGAGGAAGTGCATTGGCATGGTTCAAATCATACTTATCTGACTGGCATCAGTTCCATCAGTTCGATGAAGAGGTATCATACCAATCACAAGTGCAGTATGGAGTACCCCAAGGCTCAGTACTAGGACAGTTACTTATCATGCTTTACATGTTACCCTTGGGAGATATCATCAGGAAACATGGTGTTAGCTCTCACTGTTATGCTGATGATACTCAGCTCTATATTTCTTCGCGATTCGATGAAACATACAAATGTGCAAAACTAACGGAATGCATAGTTGATATATACATAAAAAAAACTGGATGACTAGTCATTTATTACTGCTAAATTCTGAAAAAAAAAACCCAGGTGTTAATTATTGGACCAAAAACTTCTGCATGTAATTACCTAGAACACTGTCTAACACTTGATGGCTGCTCTGTAAATTCTTTATCATCAGTTAGGAACCTAGGTGTGCTATTTGATAACAATCTTTCCTTTGAAAAACCATGTTTCTAGCATTTGTAAAACTGCATTTTTCCATCTTAAAATGTATCTAAATTACGACCTATGCTCTCAATGTCAAATGCAAAAACATTACATTCATGTGTTCATGACCTCGAAGCTAGATTATTGGAATGCCTTATTGGGTCGTTGCTTTACACGATTAATTAACAAACTCCAGCTGGTTCAAAATTCAGCAGCTGGTTCTTACTAGAACCAAGAAGTATGAACATATTAGCCCGGTTCTGTCAACATTGCACTGGCTCCCTATTAAACATCGTATATATTTTAAAATCTTGCTAATTACTTGTAAAGCCCTGAATGGTTTAGCATCTCAGTATTTGAGTGAGCTCTTATCGCATTATAGTCCTTCATGCCCGCTATGATCTCAAAACTCTGGCCAGAATATCAAAATCAACTGCGGGCGGCAAATCCTTTTCCTATTTAGCACCCAAACTCTGGAACAATCTACCTAACACTTTTCGGGAGGCAGACACACTCTGTCAGTTTAAATCTAGATTAAAGACCCATCTCTTCAACCTGGCTAACACATAATTCACTATCGCATTTCTATAATTGAAATCCATTAAAGGGTTGTTAGGCTGAATAAATTAGGTCAACCAGAGCCAGGAACACTTTCCATAACACCCGATTTACTTGTTATATCGTTAGAAGAAGGTTTCTTTCTTATACCGAGGTCACCGTAGCCAACAGATTCAGTCCGTATCCAGAGCAGATGGTGGATCAGCACCTAGGAACGATCTCTACAGCCCTAAATATCAGCAGAGACCAGGGGCTTGTTTCATAAAACAAGTTTATCAAATAAGCCAGGCTTATTTCAGTTAGTCTGACTTATTTTGAACCAAATCAACTGACAATAAGTCAGGCTAACTGAAATAAACCTGGCTTATTTGGTAAACTTGTTTTATGAAACAGGCCCCAGGACAACTAGACAAGGCCCAGAGACAGATCCCCTCCGAAGACCTCATCACAGCCATCAGGTCAAGACCATGGGAACCAGATGAGTCCTCTGCACAATCTGATCGGTTCGTGTTCGGTCGCGTGCTTTACTGTTGTCTTGTGTTGTTGCACGCAGCTTGTGTTTTCAGCTGCGTGCTTTCATGTCATTTTATGTCTTGTGCTGTGTTGCATTGGCTGCGCGTTTTCATGTTGTCATGTCTTGCGTGAACACGCGGCTTATGAGTATTCTCATTAGCTGTGTGTTCGTGTCTTGTTTTGTTCAAGCACATGGCTTGTGATTGTTTTGCTGGCCATGTGCTTGTGTTTTTGTTTTGTGTGAGCACATGGATTTTGTCTTTGTTTCCTGTGTGCCATGTGCTCTCATGTCAATTGTCTAACCCCACACATCTTGTTACCTGATTATTGGTTAATTTGCCCCACCTGTGTTTCCCTCATCATCCTCCTCATTTGCTGAGGAAGTGCATTGGCATGGTTCAAATCATACTTATCTGACTGGCATCAGTTCGTGGCAGTGAATGAAGAGGTATCATACCAATCACAAGTGCAGTATGGAGTACCCCAAGGCTCAGTACTAGGACGCTTACTTTTCATGCTTTACATGTTTGGGAGATATCATCAGGAGACATGGTGTTAGCTTTCACTGTTATGCTGATGATACTCAGCTCTATATTTATTCGCGACCCGATGAAACATACCAATTTGCAAAATTAACGGAATGCATAGTTGATATAAAAAACTGGATGATGAGTAATTTCTTACTGCTAAATTATAGTTTCTAGCATTTGTAAAACCGCATTTTTCCATCTTAAAAATATATCTAAATTACGACCTATGCTCTCAATGTCAAG
>NW_015548443.1:39326-67931 GCF_001515605.1 Sinocyclocheilus anshuiensis
GCAGACACAGTCTGTCAGTTTAAATCTAGATTAAAGACCCATCTCTTTGACCTGGCTTACACATAACACACTAACACATTTCTAATATTCAAATCCGGTAAAGGATTGTCAGGCTGCATTAATTAGGTCAACCGGAACCGAGAACACTTCCCATAACACCCGATGTACTTGCTACATCGTTAGAAGAATGGCATCTACACTAATATTAGTCTGTTTCTCTCTTATTCCGAGGTCACCGTAGCCACCAAATCCAGTCTGTATCCAGATCAGATGGTCACTGCAGTCACCCGGATCCAGTACGTATCCAGCCCAGATGGCTGCAGTCACCCGGATCTAGTACGTATCCAGATCAGAAGGTGGATCAGCACCTTAAGATGACCTCGACTGCCCTGAAATGTCAGCGGAGACCAGAACATCTAGATGTTTCGAGAATAAATAATTTTGAAAATACTGGTATGATACAAGTGCATGAATTTGTGTGTCTAACTGGCTGAGAAGCGTGTTGTTGTTGTTGTAGTACAGGTTTTCGTGATAATATGTAATGTTATCAGATTATCTTGTCTATGAGTTTTTCCCCCAGAAGTTTCTGATGTCACATACTGTAGCTATTTTTCATTCTTCTGAGTTGCTTTACAGGTTTCATAAGCATTGAAATACTTTCACTCATTAAAGACTGTTCCAGAGTCAGCCAGCATAAAAAAATCCTTTAACATTTTCCAATGCATTGCTTATGGTCTGCACATGATAGTGTTTATTTTAAATATGCATAGTAATTGTTTAATCTAAGTGAAGTAGCGAGTTATGATCTGAGAATGGCTTATTTTAAGGTCATCATTTTAATAAAAATGAAATTCAATTGAAATTAAACTGTTGCTTGTTTTATCCCTTTTCTGAAGAATCAATTATAGCATAGCATTTCAGCATACTTTAGACTTTGAAAACCTACTGTATTTGCGTATTTTAAATACATGTCCTTACTAAATGGAAGAGTTGTGGTAATAAATATTCCATTAACCAAAATTTTAAAAACAACATAATTCTACAGTGATGGGCTCTGAAGTAAACACATTAAGGTACATACAGATCCAGAACTGATATGAAATCCATTGTAGCTTAGATCTAGTTAGAATTTTCAGAATAGGATTATATAAAATATTACTTTCATTACTACTCATTAAGTAGCATCATTAGCTTCATTTGAGTCCTTGACTTGAGCTGAAGGCAAGATTCAGACCCGTCTGAATCAGTTATCTTGGCATGAGTCATTACGGTCAGTTAAACCGTTGAACTAGAAGCGACACTGCAACCAGGAACGAAGCGGTCAACACACTGATCCTGCTGCTGACTTCACCTGATGAATATGCTGCATTACAAAGAGAAGAAAACAGACAGAAATTATAATTTGCTGACCTTTTGGGATTTTGCCTATAGCTCAAGTAATATAACGGAGTACAGCTGCAACACTTCAAGTTTGAACTCTTAAAATCTACATGCACGTTCGCATCTAGCGTTCTCTCTCTGCATGTTCTATTTGGAAAAAAAAGTAGCCACAAATGTTACACTACATCTGGATTGTCATCACAGTGAATCACTCACCTGTTCCATTTATTATAATTGAAGAAGTGAAGATCTGGAAGGGTAGCGTGTTGTTTCTGGCTGCTCGAACTACAGTGTTCACTATCTGGGTGCTATTGGGTAGAACGGCGTCCGCTCCGAATACAACATCCATGCTGTTTTGGAGCGAGGGCACACTCCTTAATTTTACACCGGCATCACGGGAGAGAGTTTGGAATCAAGATTCATTCATGAAAACTGACAAAAACTGTATAGGTTGTGTTTGGGCTTGTTGGAGTCTGTGTTGTGGTTGTAAGTTGAACTGTTGTATGTGGGGTTAAAGTTGCAATTGTAGGAGAGTTGTAACCAGGGTTGTAGATTGAGCTGTACTTATTGTAGGTAGGGATGTTGTTGCTGTCTGTGTTGTGGTGCTTTGTTAGGATGTAGTTGATTGTTCTGTTGTAGATGTTAAAACAGTTGTGGTTGTTGGTTCAGCCGTAGATGTTAAAACAGTTGTGGTTGTTGGTTCAGCCGTAGATGTTAAAACAGTTGTGGTTGTTGGTTCAGCCGTAGATGTTAAAACAGTTGTGGTTGTTGGTTCAGCCGTAGATGTTAAAACAGTTGTGGTTGTTGGTTCAGCCGTAGATGTAAATTGTGTTGTTGTTTCTGTAGGAGGGGCTGTAGTTGTAAGCTGAGCTGTAGTTGTAGGTGAGTTTGTTGATTCAGTTGTTGGTGTCGTTTCAGTAGAACAGGCAGTAGTTGTAAGTGTATTTGCAGTTGTAGATTCAGCTGGCGTTATTGATGCTGGTGTTGTTGATCCTAGTGTGTTTCATGTTAGTGTTGTTAATTCTGATATCGATTCTGTTGTTGATGCTGATGTTGTTTAGGCAGTGGGGCTACAAAACACTGTTGCTAAAAAAATCAAAGTAACATTCATTTTAGAGCAATTTTCACATGTAAGTAATAAGAGAAATAAAGAATTTGGATGATCAGGAATTTACAGACCTAAACTTAAAACTGCAATTATCAGTGTTTTTCTACTCATCTTGGTAGCTGTCAAATAGACCACCTATAAACATATAATACATAACATTAGCAAATATGTAAGAAATGGCATCAGGTTTGGCATGTTAGTGGGGCAAAATTAATAATAAAAAGACCCTCTTTCCAGATTATTCTTTTCATAAAAGTTTTTTTTTTCCATACTGTATATCAAAGATGGTTTGTCATTTTTTGCACAGTCCACATTAATGAAGATAACAGTAGTTATCCTATAACAAAAACAGGGAAGAATTTCATTACCATTGGCAAGTTTAAGTTCAGTACGATGTTTTTTTTTTAATGTTTTTAAATGTATCTTATGCTCATAAAGACAGCATTTATTTAAAAACACAATAAAACAATATTATTGTGATATTATTATAATTTAAAACAGCTGTTTTCTGTGTGAATATATGTTAAACTGTAATGTATTTCTGTGATGCGCAGCTGCATTTTCAGCATCATTACTCCAGTCTTCAGTGTCACATGATCTTCAGAAATCATTCTAATATGCTGATTTACTGCTCGATAAACATTTCTGATTATTAGCAATGTTGAAAACAGTTGTGCTGCACAATATTTTAGTGGAAATAGTCACGTTTCATAAATTGAATGCATCCTTACTGAATAAAAGTATTAATTTCTTTAAAAATATAAATCAATTTCATTAGAAATTGCATTTTTCCAACATCAGGGGTTTATATGTGATCATAAAACTCCATATTCAATAAAATTAAATATGCTCATATTTAAGTATACATCTTAAGATGTAAAATATTCTTAGACTTCATCATGCTTTTGTTGTGGTTCATAGCTATTAATTTTTCATTTATTATTGTACCCTATTGCATTTATATATTTTATCTTTAACGTCTGAGGAAATTTACAAAGATCACTCCAACTGCATCTTGAACTTTAAACAATTTTAAGATATTTTTACTTAATCACTTATTCTTGCTGTTGAAGTGTCAGCCGTTTATTACAATGTGTTTGGAGTATAAGGTCTGCTTTTGTTTAATCCTTATATAATACATTTATTTGTATATTTATTTATACAATTGTTTCAAAGCAGTTCTACAGAAGACAGTCATTATTCAGCACATTTTAGTTTAGTGTTATAATGCTTAGTTAAATCATAAATTATTACAAATAATCTCAATTAAGAAAAAAGACGGTAACACTTTATTGTAAGGTGTCCTTGTTACACATGTTACATGTACTTACTATTATAATAACAATAAATTCTGCAAAATTACATGCAAGTAACCCCAAGCCAAACCTTAATCCTAACCCTAACCATATAGTAAGTACATGTAGTTTTTGTATAATTACACTGTAACAAGGACACCTTCAAATAAAGTGTAACAAAAAGATTCTAGATGGTATAAAAAACAAACATATAAAGCATCTTAAAACACAGTGTACCAAAGTGCTGTACAATTACATAAAACACAATAAAATACAAAGAGAGAGAAAATAAAAATACAGCAAGAGCAAAATAAAATACAATAAAATAAACGGACCCACTTTATATTAAGTGGCCATAACAACTATGTACTTACATTTAAATTAATAATTTGGTACAATGCACTTATTGTGTACATACATGTTTTTACATTGCACTTATATTTTAAAAATACCTGCATGTAATTACATCTGTAATTAATTTCTGTAATTACATTTATAATTACACAGTTGACCCATCCTTTACACCTTAACCCACCCTTAAACCTACCCATACCACCAAACCTGTCCCTAACCTACCCGTATCCCACCTCAATAGCAGCAAAAGTGTTTTGCAATACAATATGAACACAGTAAGTACATTGTACTTATTTTTTGATGTAAGTACATAGTAGTTAAGGCCACTTAGTATAAAGTGGGGCCAAATAAACTAATATAAATGGTTATGAGTATAAATCAGAAAGTATGGCTATAGTAATACTTAAACAAGTCAAAATCACCCAATCCATTTTATACCCAAGTGCAATTTCTTACACAAAGGTGAAGTTGCAAGTCCCTTGATAAAAGCATGTAAACTCATGCTGTCCTGAAAGTGCATGTTTTTATTAGCTCTGTTTGGAGTCACGACACAACGCATAGCTGTCACTCAAGTGGTGTTGCATTGTTAATGCATTCAATTTTTAACCAAACTAGATATACATATGCAACAATACATTCCTCCCTAAACATGCAGTCTTAAGAAATATTCAGCAGATGATTTTATAGCAATTTGTCGTAGGAGCCAACAATATTCATAAAACACAATTTCAAAATGAAAGTACACAATGAGTATGTAAGCGACAAAAGAGCTGAAAAAGTACAAAGAGCAAAAGGTTTTGCATGTTATTGTTTATATGCATGTATGATTTTCGTTGAGTGTAAACATTGCATAATTTAAACCTGTAACACTACAGCGAATAGAATACAAACTAACATATAAAACCTGTTGGAGCCATTTCTTTTTCTATTTTCATATTTTGGACTGAATGGACTGATTTACTAATTTGAATATAATTAAGTTTATGTTTGATCATTATTATTTGTGTTTGAGTATTTGGATTGAATGTTATGAAATTTTCAATTGAGACTCTTATTACATTATTGCAATTGTGTATTTAGTGTAGGTAAGGAAGTAGGTGGGGTGAGTAGGGGGAAGCGGATGCGATTTTCAGACCGTGTGTTCATGTGGCTGTGTGTGCTAATGTTTAGCGGTGAAGATATGGTTCAACTGTTGATCTTATGGATTGTTGTTTTGCGAAAATAAATGATTAAGAAGCTATGCTACAGACTCACGCGTCAATTGTTTGCCCCTACCTGGATTGTTGAAATGAAAGTTAGTCTTCATAAAACATTACACCTGTTCTTCCATCTCATTTGTTTTGGTTTCAATCTTTTTTTTTGTTTGTTGGCTTGTTTTAAAGCATGTAGTCATACAGTATGATCTGCTTGACGTTGAAATAATTGACATTGCCTTCCTGTCTGTTAAGTAACCACAAAAACATTTCGGCTTCTACATTCCTTATATTCCCAATCTCTCTCCATTAAGATGCATTTAGCTGGAAGTTTCTCTTATTGACTCTTTCACAATTGTCACGTACACAAGGAGCCAAATATATGCTCTCTGAATCACACACTTTGCTTTTAAGTCATTTTATGTGACCGTTTCATGGTCTTAAAACTGTGTTCATGACTGTGACTTGATTAACCAGTGGGTGATTGAAGGTGATTGTTTTAAACACAGGTACTTTGGGAATGTTGAAGACAAAAACAATGGTGCTTTTCACTGAGTTTGCAGAATCATCTGCGTTTCCGTCTCTGCTGGTGTTGCTTGATAATGGTGGGTTTGTTAGACCTGCTGGTGTTGAAGATATGCTGTTTGACCAAGTGTCTGTGATTGTAGTGCCTTCTGAATCAGACCTCTTTAGCGCTGTTTGAATTGATATGCCCACAGTTGAGCCTTTGTGTTCCTCGGCTAATGGAGTGGTGACAGGTTTAGGGTCATTGCTTGTGGCAGTGAGAGGAGATGCTGGAGAAAATGGGTTTAAGGAGGCGTTTGTGTTCGTTTTCAGATTTTCTTGAGTGGTCAGATACATTGAGGGCGTGTTCATAGATGTGGGCTTTGAATCAGGTGTCATTGCTTGTCTTGAAACTGTTCCCTGTAAAGAAAAGACAAAAGGAAAGTGGTTAAATGAGAGACCCACGCTGTAAAAAAAATAATTCGTTTTTACAGTAGAAGGCTTTAAACAGTTATCACCTCTTAACTGGTTAACGATAAACTACCTTAGCACATACCATAGTGTGAAAAATTGTATATGATTTTATAATTTTATTATAAAATACTATCAATTTTATGGTTTTGGCCATCAAAAGGAATTAAAAATCATTAAAAGGACAGAAGTCCCTGCATAACTATGATAATATGATGATATTGATATGATATGATAATATTTTATTTGAATAGTTTTGTTTCTTTTACATTTTTGTTATAAATAAACTGACTTTAACTACTTGAGCTACTTGAACTAGAAAAATGTGTTTAAATATTGACTGGTTTTCTTCTATTAAGAGAATTAAGAGATTTAAATGTTCAGGTTTGGTCTACGAAGTTATTTAACTGTTGGCTGTTAGGGTTAGGTTAACGAAAGAGTTAATGATGAATTAATAAAAATATGGTTGGTTGTCGCAGGTGAAATTCTGGAAAAGTCTGATGCACAGTCAAATGCACGAGCATTCAGAAGTACAGTATGACTAGTGGTTTGTTTGTGCTATGTGTACATGTTGTGTAGAATATGCTGCTAACCGGCGTTAGCGTTGTTGTAGATGTTGATGCTGTGAAAGCAGTTACAGGTGTTTGCGAGTGCTCTGGGTTGGGGATTTTAGGTGTAGCTGTAACTTGCGTCGCTATGACAGGGCTCGAGGTCTCAACAAGTGTTGTTGAGTCTGAGGAAGTAACCAGACTTGGATTTAGAGTTGCGTCAGTTGTTGCGGACTGAGATGATTGCGATTCCATCACAGGTGTCAGAGTTTCTTGACCGTCAGTTAGCAGACTTTCTGATTGAGATGTTGTTTCATTTAAGGTTATCAGTGTGCTATTGAAGTCATCTGTCAATGTAAACTCATTCCATGTTGTGTTATCAGAAGAGGACCAAAACACATCAGTTAAATGTTCGGTGTTATTTTCTGTGGCTGATGCAGTGTCGTCGACGGCTGAAATTGCATTTGTAGTCGATTCCACAGGTGTTTTGATAGTCGATGCTATTTCAGTATCAGTTGTGTCATCCTGTGGGTCAGTTGTTAATGATTCCTCCGTCGGCTCTGTTGCACTTTGGGAAGTTTGCTTTGTATTTGTAGCTGACGTTGAGGTTGTAAATGATGGCTCTGCCGTGATGGACGTAGAATCCAAATCATCTGATGTGATGGAGGCTTGAGTGTGGTCTGGTGACTGTTGTGATGTGTTCGCAGTGGAGTGTGATGTTCCAGAAGATGCGTCAGAGGACAGAAATGAAGATCCTGCAGTCATTGTCCTTGTGGATTCAGAAAATGCCGTCTGATCTGTGACACTTCTGCTGGAGGAAGTTGAGGTTGTAACAGAAGGCTCTGTAATCTTTGCATTAGTTGGTGTGATTTGCGACGATGTAGACTGAAGTAGTGCAGAGGCAGCAGCAATTGTTTGAGACATCTGTGTTTGCAGGTGGCTGAAAGACGTAGTATCTAATTCATTTGTAGATTGGTAGATTGATGGTGAGTCAGAAGTGTCACTGAGAGAAGTGTTCTTCAGTTGTGTAGTGGCTTGAATGGCGGAGTAAGACTCGGTTGTGCTTCTCGTTGCGAAGTGATTTGGTTCTGAGCTGGTTGTGAAGATGGATGAACTCGAGTCTGGAGTTGGTGTAGGGGCAATCGTTGTTGCTGTCGATTCATTTGATGTGATGGAGACTTGAGTATGGTCTGATGACTCAAGCTGTTGTGTTGTCGTCGTAGCGGAGCGTGATGTTCCAGAGGACGCAACAGGGGATGGAAATGAAGAGCCTGTAGTTGTTGTTGTATGTGCAATCATTGTTGTTGTTGATTCAGAAAATTCCGTCTGTTTTATGACACTTCTTTCAATTGTTGGCTCAGGTTTTTGGGTACCATTTAATGCTCCAGCAGTCCAAGAAATAGATATATTGCTGTTTGAGGTTTGCTCTGCATCATTCTGTGTATTGGAAACAGTGGTGGTAATTGAATCATTGTTTGCATGACTCGGAGTCAATGTCATTGATGTGTCCGTGCTAGTTGTTGTAGTGCTTTCTGTTGAGCTGATCCCATGTGAAGTGGCATTGGTTAAGGGCTCCATTGTTTGAGTTGCAGTGCTTTGGTAGTTTATTGGTGAGACAGAAGTGTTCATTGGTTGTGTAGTGGCTTGAATGGTGGAGTAAGTCTCGGTTGTACTTCTGATAGTGAGGTGGTTTGGTTCTGAGCTTGTTGTGAAGATGGATGAACTCGAGTCGGGAGTTGTTGTAGGGGAGATCGCTGTAATTGTTGATTCAGAAAATGCCGTCTGCTCTCTGTTGGTTGAGGTTTCAGTTGTTGGCTCAGGTTTTTGGGTACCAGTTAATGTTCCAGTGGTCCAAGAATTGGATATGTGTGAGGTTTGGTCGGGTTCATTTTCATCCTCATGACTCGGAGTCAGTGTAGGTGTCTCGGATGTCGTTGATGTGTCCATGCTAGTTGTTTTAGCGCTTCCTGAAGAACTGCTCCCATTGGTTAAGGGCTCCATTGTTTGAGATGCAGTGCTTTGAGAAACAGTCATGTAAAGGTTTGGAGAAGAACTGGTAGTAAAATTAGAGTCGGTTTGGCAGCAGTCCGGAGGAAAGTAGGAGTTCAAGATTCCTGCAAATAAAAACAGCAAATACTTTGTGATAGACAGACGGTTTTTCTTTCTCTTGAAGGTACTGTGAGTATTGTAAGTGATAGAGTGAAAAACGTATTATCTGTTATTAAAATACAGTATGAAATTTACACTGCCCGAAAGTACCAGTGGAAATCTTGGACACGATTGACTGAATTTATGTTTCGATTTGATCTAAAAGCTTCTGCTTATTAGTTTTGTAAATTGTGGCGAAATGTCTTTACAACAGTGATTCCTTTTGTTCCTCTCTCGTAAATCGCTACGGATAAACGTGTCAACTAAATGCGTAAATGTAAAATTGTTGTTACTGTTTTTATTTTAATGCATGCATTAGAGCAGATGAAGAAAGCTCAGTTTTGTCACATTTTGCTCATTAAATCATTCCCATACTTCCATTTGTGTAATTTCGTATTTTTCATTATTTAAAAAAAATGGTAACACTTTAGATTAGGGAGCACTATTGACTAGTTAGAATGCATATCGCTAGCGTATTGACTGTTTATTAGTACTTGTATTAATGCTTTGTTCTGCATGACCATATTCTAGATCTCTTAACCCTAACCTGTACACAAATACGACAACAACCACCTTACTATCAAGAAGCAGTCATTTAGGAGTTTATTGAGGGAAAACTTAATTAGTTAATAGTCAGTATGTGTTCTCTAATCTAAAGCGTTAACATTATTATCAAAACTGGCATATGGATTGGAATATTGTAGAGTCCTTTTGACCAGCGGGTGTGTAAGCGCGTCGTCCTCCTGCGTCATCACGTCTCGATCACAACTCACCCCAGAAGAGCAGGAATGCTGCATTACGCCACATGGTATCCTGCAAGCTCACCGAATCTGAAAAGCAAATATTTCACCATGTCAGCAGGTGTTTTGTCATATTTTGGTTCTAATCGCTCCACAGGTTCAGGTGCTGACATCTCTGCATGCGTTTAATCTTGTTTGTAAAACTAGAGTCTCATTCTGCCCTAGGGCTGGAATTTGGCCTGCTGATAGCGTCGTTCATTTGCACACGCTGATGTTTTTGCAAGTAAAGCAGTTATGCAAATCAGATTAATCTTTTGATTAGGGCTGGACAAGTTAACGCGTTATCATCGCGTATTAACATATTAATTGATTAACGCCGACAATTATTGTATCGCACATTAACGCAGTTTTTTATTATTATGAAAGTCCGTTGCTCACTGGCTCTGAATACACATACAGACAAACCATGGGTCACAGGAGGGTGGGATGTTGATCAGTACTGGCTTGGCATGGGCGTCATCACGCGTCTCAACCAATGACAGCATTTGGGGAGGGCCTAAGACTGCAGCAGCACTCACATGAAGCGCTCACGATTCAATTATTTAGGCTAAGCATCAACATTCACAAACCACTGTTCACTGTTATTTTTAACAGAAAAGAATGCAATGTGCTCGTAATCAGGACTTCATAAGTGGGAAATAGGGAGTTTCCGATAGCTTGTGAAGACAGCAGAGAAGCGCTCTCGGTCAGCACAGTGCAGTGCATCGTTTTGTTAACTTTGTGGTTTATTATTTTGAGTCGTTTGGGGCGCGGTAACTGGCCATCGGGAGCACCGGGAGAATTCCTGGTGGCCTGGCGGCTGATTTGGCCCGCTGCCCTGTTTTTTTTTTGTTATTATTAATATTTTATATTTATGCCTTCTCAATGTACCAAAGCGATAATTTCCTATTTTTTCATTCGATAATCAATCATAAATCAGTTAGTCTTGACTGGCAGAGCTGTGCTAATCAGCTCACGTGTGTTCCGCGCCTCAGTCAAACGGTTCCGAACAGAACCGATGCGCGGGACTCGATGAAAGACGAGAAAGCGGTCAGAAGAAGCTGTGAAATGCAGCAACATCACTGACCTGTTCAGGGCTTCAAGTGCAGGTCAGCTTCATCTGTAAATACGCTAGATAGTTTTGTCTTTATTAACCTAGTTGAGTATTAAACTGCTAGTATCTGTTAGGCTATCAGTAGCACCCCATTATTATCATCATTCAGAATGCTGTGCTAAACGACATCAATGTCGATTGTAAAGCAGAGACAGATATTCACATGGACTTATTGTACAGGGAGGGACGGAGCTAGAGACAGCAACACAGACATAATATGAGTCACAGCCTAATAATTCAATAGTGTGTTCAGTATTAGAATGCTTCAACAAATATATTGTACTAATTTTGACATTTAGGCACTTTAGAAATTGTGTTTCAATACACTAACAGTCAAAAGGTTTTGATCAGTACGATTTTTAATGTTTTTGTTTTTTAAAAGAAGTCTCTTCTGCTCACCACGCCTGCATTTATTTGATCCAAAATACAGCAAAAACAGAAATATTGTGAAATATTATTATAATGTAAAACAGCTGTTTTCTATGTGAATATCTGTTAAACTGTAATGTATTTCTGTGATGCGCAGCTGTATTTTCAGCATCATTACTCCAGTCTTCAGTGTCACATGACCTTCAGAAATCATTCTAATATGCTGATTTGCTGCTCAACAAACATTTCTGATTATTATTATTATTATTATTATTATGTTTAAAACAGCTGAGTGTTTTTTCAGGTTTCTTTGATGAATAGAAAGTTCAGAAGAACAGCATTTACCTGAAATAGAAGTCTTTTGTAACATTATAAATGTCTTTATCATCACTTTTGATCAATTTAAAGCATCTTTGCTGAATAAAAGTATTAATTCAAAAAATTGTTTACTACGGTACTTTTGAACGGCAGTATATCAGATGTTTTTTGTTTTTTACTTATGATGAGCAAATAAGTATAAAATATTACATTATTTCCACATATTATTGCCACATATAGTGGAGATTGCAAGTAATGATCAGACAAAGAGTCATTTTATCTTTTATATAACACATTTTTATACTTCTGGGAGAACATGTAAAGTATTAAAAGTAAATAAGGTCTGAGTTCACAACCAAAGTGCACATTAATCACCATAATGGTGACAAACTATTTACAGTGTTATGCCCTAGCTTGATGTTTTACAGTAATTTGTTGTGTTAATCACATAAAAGGACTGATCTGAACTGATATCACTTAAAAAAAAATGTAAAAAAAAATATTGCTGATAAATCTTGTATTTTTGACTAGTGCTTGGCATTTGACATTTCTTGAATTGTCTGTTTCTGTAGGGAATGGTATCTCAATGGAAACTACTTGGTGGTGCTTGTGTCTCTCTCTGTCATCCTGCCTTTGGCTCTAATGAAGCAGTTGGGTGAGTCGATCATTTCTACTTCAGTCATCTCATTTCATGAAAGTGGGTTTCTGTGTACGTTTGACCCAGTTGAATGGACCGTTCATATTACAGAGCATCGGTTCAAGCACTTTAAAAGCACATTCTGTCCTCATATCAAGCAATAAGCTAAACCAATTCAGCACACCTGTTTATCTGACAGCAACAGTCCGTTTTAACCGCACACACTTCTGTTTTTGTTGTTTTGACGTGTTTATAGTAATTGAATCAAGTTGACCTTGTCAGTATTTGTGTCTGGTAAGCTCTGTCAGCACAGATCAGCTCCTGAGATGAGTGATAACTCACTGCGCTTTTCTTAGCACATGCATTTATAGTTGCAGGGATTCAGGCTTGAATGCATGTATGCGGCGGCATGTCGATTGACAATGTCTTTATCATCACTTTTGATCAATTTAAAGCATCTTTGCTACATAAAAGTATGAATTTCTATAATCCCAATGACTCCAAACTTTTGGTATATTGCATGTATAATGTCACAAAAGCTTTTTATTTCAGATAAATGCTGGTCTTTGGATCTTTCTATTCATCAAAAAATCCTGATGTACTCAACTGTTTTAAATATTGATAATAATTTTTAATAAATTTACCTTGACACAGACTTGGACAGAAAAGGCAAAAATATAATGTAGGGCTGTACAATTAATCACATCACGCTGGACTGGAGTCTGTGAATATTAAAGCACAAAAGACTGCTTTTTAAACCATTAGGTTTAACCTGTAAAACTCATGGCAGAAATATAACTAGTGTACAATAGTATGTACTTATCAAAGTAATAGTAACAATAATAATACATTTTAACATTATTTTTAAAGACTTTTACTTGATATTATGCAATTGTTTATCCAATTTAATTATTATAATTTAAATGATTTTCAAATTTAAACTGTAAGCCACTGTCAAAATAAAAAATAAAAACGAATTGTTACAGTTTAATTTGATTACTTTTTAAAAGATACATTTTTTAAGTTTTTTTGTGCATTCATTTGATTACCAATCAGAATCCAGATTTCTTTTTTCTAAATTGACAACAGAAAAAAACACATTTCACTATTTTAATAAATTAATAACGTTTTATTAAGTCAATTGATTAGACATGCGTTTTGGTTGTTTATTTAATCAAACCATTAAAAATGGAACAAAGCAGAAAAATTAAAATGCAAAAATCACAATTTGGGCAAAAAATGAAACTGATTTCACAGAGCCCTACCAAAATAAGCTCAAAGAGGACTTCATCAAGGTTAATGTATAAAATAAAGACATCTGGTTTTAGTTACACAACACCTTCATATTCAGCACAAACACAGAATATCCAGCTGACACTCACACTTTTACTGATAAAACAAGACACCGGTGTTATTATGTCGTACAATGTATTTTCCATCTCAAACACAAACGTGTAATTCTGTAATGAGATTATAGCAATATCAGTGTGAAATGACAGCAGTTAGCTTTAGCTTTAGCAATCAGGAAGAGGAAATAGAGCAGACAGAAATCACATTCTTCAAATACTCCTTTACTCACCCCATCAGATGAAAACCTGATCAAAGTGATGTGAATTATTCAGAGATCATGGAGTAAAGATGGTTTACCACAACAACAACAACAACAAAAGACATTTTTAAACCTTTTGGATTTCTAGAAATGAGCACAGCTTGTTTAGCGGTGAGAGAAACACGGCGATGAACCTGTCGGGTGACAATCTTCCTGTTTTGGAAAGCTAGTTTAGACGGTTCACAACAGCGCACAGCTTTCTGTTGTTTGCTTATTGCTTTGATGTGTACTGTATGATCTAAGATACATAAATACTTAATTATGCATCATTTAATTGCTATATTCAGTGCATAAAGTTAAAATGCACTATATCCTATATATATAAAATGCAGAAATGAAAAATATGGTGTTATATTATATATGTGCAATATAAATTGTACATTATATGAATGCATATTTATACGGTTTGCACATATCTTTGCTGCTTAATATTATGTTATGCATAAATGTTATGCTGTCTAGTTATTATTATCTCTTCAAATATCAATCACTGTATAAGTGATTACAAGTTGTAAATACAAAATTGTCGGAGTATGTTTTACAAGAAAATATGATAGCACTTAAAGCCTTTATATACAATATAATGCATCTCATAAGTATTTGTAATGCATTAATTATGCCTTGTAATGCACTTTATAATGTATAGTGTGATCTCATGAATAATTGTAACCAAGTTCATTAAGTATTATATTCATTGTTACATTAATTGTTAGAAAGTAAAATGTGAGAAACAAACATTTAAATATTATAATGCATTTTAACTTTGGTTACCGTTATTTATGAACAATATAATGCAAAACAACATGTATAATAAATACCTTTACACTGTAAAAAAATTCCGTAGCATTTACGGTAAAAAAACGGCAGCTTGCCGGAATTTTACCGTAAAAATATGGTAGCAACGTTTTCGGTTTTACGGTTTTAACTTAAATTTACAGTTAAATACCGTAATTTCATTAACTGATATAATGTTAATATACCAACCTATTGAAGTACTGAAATCTGTTTTGTATCTTTGTAATACACTGATAACCACCAAAAGCAGGAGGTGATGAGAAAGTCACATGATGAACCAACGCCCATCGCAAGCAGCTTTTAGATAATAACACATATAGAAGGTGCACAAACACTAAACACCATCACGGTAACACACGTGAAACTGAAATAATGCAATAAACATTCATTTAACAACATTAGGTGTGACACACAACCCTAATATACAAAACTGATAAGAAACAACATGTATAATAAATACCTTTATAACACATCATAAATAAAGGCTTTAAGTAAAATCTTGCTGAAAATACTCCGTTTTTCTACTTCTAAATTTCGTGTTTAATTCATTGTTACTTGCCATTTATTAGCAATTTCTGAGTGATTTTTTTTAAGTAAATCCTACACCGATTTTTCAGTGTATGTAAATGAAGACAGATCTTGTGTATGTAAACTTAGCCAATAAGTGCAAATACTTCAAGACGTCATTTGAATATTTCCGAAAGCTTTCATTTTCAGTCACTGCAGGGTGTGTTCAGGAAATCAGCATTCACACGATTCTCTCGTACTCCACACAGAAACGCAAACATTTCCTCATAGTGATAACTGGATCGAGATAAAGATCGTTCACTGCAGGAAAATAACCTGCGTTTGCACTCTGGTAAACCCTGGCATTGAGCTGTCTGGCTTTGCTCAGGGAAATTTATTGATAAAATCGGTTTTATTTACACCTGCTAAACACAATAAAAGTCATCCGAGGACATTCGCTGCTGCTGCTGCTGCTGTTGATGTCCAAACTAACTGAATAAATGTAACTTGTAACAAATGTAACAAATGTATTTGAAAGCCCATTCCCGTCACTGATCTAAAAATGTAAAAAAAAAAAGCAATTGTGAGTTTTCAACTCGTGAGTTAAATCGAAATTGTGCATCTTTATTTGCATCTTTTCTCTTGTAATTCTGAATTGTCTTCTCAGAATCGTGAGATATAAACTTGAAATCGCAAGTCATAAAGTCCAATCCTGAGGAAAAAAGTCCAAATTGAGATTTTAGATCTTGCAATTCTGACTATAACACGCAGTTATGACTTTATAACTTGCAATTGTGAGTTTATAGCAGTTCTGAGAAAGAAATAAAAAAGTCGCATTTTTATTATATATATATATTTGTTTATATATTATATTATATTATTATATTTTTTTAATTCAGTGGCGCAAACAAGCTTTCATAGATGTATGCCGTTTCTAAGCAGTCTGAATAAATGTATTTTAAAAGTATGATTATTTAAATCAAATCAAATAAATGCAAATAGTAAGTGTTTCATTGATGTATGACAAATATGCATCACATTAAGTTTATTAGTTTATGTTAAAAAACTGTGTAATCCAAAGGGTGGTAAATCTGACATGAAATTCATATGCATCAATCTTAAATGTATGCTTATATATATATTGAGGCTATGCTGGGTGCTGGAGCGGTCTGATGTTCCTGTTGGTTCAGTTTAATCTGCTGGTAAACAGGTGTGTGGTTTTGAACTCAGGTTTTTTACATGTGAAAGTTGAAGTGGCAATTATCTGCCATTCATGTTAACAAGTGTTGAAGAATTCCTGCAATCTAACCATCAATGCAAGCAGAACTACGCCCTTAAACATGCTACCAGTTCAAGCCAGCAACTCCTCCGAAGCATCCAGAATTACAGTGAATCCAAAAATATATATTCAGATCACAATAAACAGAAGAATTCGTCCAAAAATGAACATTTACTCCCTCCTCATGTCATTCCAAAACTTTTCTCTTTACTACTGAGCACAAAGACGTTTGGTGAATGTTGTCAGCAGTTTTGGTTACCTTTGGCTTTCATTCAAAAAAAGCACCTTTTCTTCTTTTTTGTTCCACAGAAGAAAGAGGTTTTGGAATGAACAAGGGTGTGTGCAGACGATGACAGAATAATCATTCAGAGTCACGAGTGGTTTGGAAACGGACGGATAGATTTATGCTTATAAATAATTTAGTGAAAATTTGAACATTTTTACTGAGAAATTGCTAGAGGTTTTCACAAATAATTACAAGCAACACATTTAATTAAACGTGAAAGTAGAAAGACTGAAATAGTGTTTTCTTGTAAAACATGCTTCAGTGATCTTTATTTACACCTGTGTGTGTGTGTGTGTGTGTGTGTGTGTGAGTGTGTGAGTGTGTGTGTGTGTGTGTGTGTGAGTGTGAGTGTGTGTGTGTGTGTGTGTGTGTGTGTGTGTGAACCCACAAAGACATTTCACATGCACATCATTTTTTCTGGTAGTGTAATGACAGCTTACTGTAGATCTCAAACACTTCACCTGAGGGTAAAAGACATTTCAAGCACCTGTAATTTGGCACACAGAGGGCAGAGAGTGAATAGACACTTAAGAGGTTCTTAAGATGAATCACCTTTCTTGACAAATATTTGCATATCAGTTTTGGAAACAAAGACTCTGTAAAGATGAGGAGTTTAGTTGTCCCAGTGTTTATTAGCAGCTTGAATCTGTCTGGACAATATGTCAAATATTTCTGGCTCTTTATTCTTCTATTAGTCTCCTTTCATGCAGAGGAGAACGGATAATAAAGCAGCTTGTCCTGAGCTCTGGAGGATAAGTGTGCTCACGGCTCACGCATTTAAAACAAAACGTAACAAAAGTGATTTGTGAAATTCTAGAGACAATTCTCGTTCTCTGAGGCTCGACACTTGACGTCATTGATGCTTTCCGAACAATAAGTGTTTTAAAATCTCCCTGTTGTATTGACAAGCATGCACGGCATTACGAGGACAACATTTGTGAAGATAAAAGCAAATTTTTTTGTCTGCGTTTTGTCTTTGTCTTATATTGTAAGTTTTAGTTGGCATAACATAAAGTTACTTAAGACTTGAATCTTTGTCCCAAAGTTACTCTGTGTCAAGCAGGTATTTTCCTTGTTTTTTGGTCAGTACATTGAATAAAAATAATAAAAAAAAAAAAAAACATTTTCCAAGTTGTAACTAAAACAAAGATTATGAAAGTATGTTTGACAAAAAAATTAAAAAATACTATTTCAGTCTATTTACTTCAAAATTTAATATTTAATACCATGTATTATTTCCAATTTCTTTGTAATAATTTGTGAAATTTACTAGCAATTTCTAAGTGAAAATTGTTGCTAAGTAAATCCTTCACCAAACTGTTTTAAGTGTAAGTGACAATCTTAAAATGTCAACATTGTTACCATGTAACAAAATTATTGTAACAATAATGGGTAACACTTTATTTTAAGGTGCTTTTGTTACACGTTACATATACTTACTATGCATAATTACATGCAAGTAACCCAAACCCTAAGCCTAACCATATAGTAAGTACATGTAGTTAATTAATATTACTCAGTACTTATATGTATAATTACACTGTAACAAGGACACCTTAAAATAAAGTGTAACCCAATAATGTTTTGTTACTGTAACAAAATCATTCAAGTATTTAGCACAGATATTAATGCAAATGCAATGGTTCTCCAGTAAACTATAACATTAAATCTCTTCTTGATATTAAACTGGTTTCACTGGGCGTGATTTATTTATTCAATCTCAGTAAGGAAATAAATAGATTCACCTCATTCCTCATTCCTGGTCACCACACCCTGCTGAGCCATTGGATGATGCACGTAAATGGTTCATGCTGCATGGGAAGCGTGTGTGTGCATGCGTGCGAGTGAGTGTGTGTGTTTGGTTGAGTGTGTGTGAGTGTGCGTGCGTGTGTGTGTGTGAGTGTGTCTGTGTGTGTGTGTGTGTGTCTGTGTGTCTGTGTGTGTGTGTGTGTGTCTGTGTGTCTGTGTGTGTGTGTGTGTGTCTGTGTGTCTGTGTGTGTGTGTGTGTGTCTGTGTGTCTGTGTGTGTGTGTGTGTGTCTGTGTGTCTGTGTGTGTGTGTGTGTGTCTGTGTGTCTGTGTGTGTGTGTGTGTGTCTGTGTGTCTGTGTGTGTGTGTGTGTGTCTGTGTGTCTGTGTGTGTGTGTGTGTGTCTGTGTGTCTGTGTGTGTGTGTGTGTGTCTGTGTGTCTGTGTGTGTGTGTGTGTGTCTGTGTGTCTGTGTGTGTGTGTGTGTGTCTGTGTGTCTGTGTGTGTGTGTGTGTGTCTGTGTGTCTGTGTGTGTGTGTGTGTGTCTGTGTGTCTGTGTGTGTGTGTGTGTGTCTGTGTGTCTGTGTGTGTGTGTGTGTGTCTGTGTGTCTGTGTGTGTGTGTGTGTGTCTGTGTGTCTGTGTGTGTGTGTGTGTGTCTGTGTGTCTGTGTGTGTGTGTGTGTGTCTGTGTGTCTGTGTGTGTGTGTGTGTGTCTGTGTGTCTGTGTGTGTGTGTGTGTGTCTGTGTGTCTGTGTGTGTGTGTGTGTGTCTGTGTGTCTGTGTGTGTGTGTGTGTGTCTGTGTGTCTGTGTGTGTGTGTGTGTGTCTGTGTGTCTGTGTGTGTGTGTGTGTGTCTGTGTGTCTGTGTGTGTGTGTGTGTGTCTGTGTGTCTGTGTGTGTGTGTGTGTGTCTGTGTGTCTGTGTGTGTGTGTGTGTGTCTGTGTGTCTGTGTGTGTGTGTGTGTGTCTGTGTGTCTGTGTGTGTGTGTGTGTGTCTGTGTGTCTGTGTGTGTGTGTGTGTGTCTGTGTGTCTGTGTGTGTGTGTGTGTGTCTGTGTGTCTGTGTGTGTGTGTGTGTGTCTGTGTGTCTGTGTGTGTGTGTGTGTGTCTGTGTGTCTGTGTGTGTGTGTGTGTGTCTGTGTGTCTGTGTGTGTGTGTGTGTGTCTGTGTGTCTGTGTGTGTGTGTGTGTGTCTGTGTGTCTGTGTGTGTGTGTGTGTGTCTGTGTGTCTGTGTGTGTGTGTGTGTGTCTGTGTGTCTGTGTGTGTGTGTGTGTGTCTGTGTGTCTGTGTGTGTGTGTGTGTGTCTGTGTGTCTGTGTGTGTGTGTGTGTGTCTGTGTGTCTGTGTGTGTGTGTGTGTGTCTGTGTGTCTGTGTGTGTGTGTGTGTGTCTGTGTGTCTGTGTGTGTGTGTGTGTGTCTGTGTGTCTGTGTGTGTGTGTGTGTGTCTGTGTGTCTGTGTGTGTGTGTGTGTGTCTGTGTGTCTGTGTGTGTGTGTGTGTGTCTGTGTGTCTGTGTGTGTGTGTGTGTGTCTGTGTGTCTGTGTGTGTGTGTGTGTGTCTGTGTGTCTGTGTGTGTGTGTGTGTGTGCATGCACAGGGAACATGTTTGTAGGTGTCTGGGTGTTTGTTTGTCAGGTCTGCTGTGCTAAAAATATAATTAATCTAACCCTCAATTGGCATGTAGTGAATGACTTCCGCCTCTCTCAGAGATGAATGTTATCAGAGTTGCTCATGTATGAGTCAAATGTAGATGACTCTTCTAGATTTAGATGCATTTCCGTTCATTTTAATGACTTTATCACATCTCTCTCATTGATATCTGTGATGTATTAAGGCAAGGCAACACATTGTTTTCCATACTCTGAGATTTTGGGCTATTTCACTTTGTTTTGTTTTTTCAAAGAAGTGGAAAGAAAACATTCAAAATATACTTTTAAGAGTTTATTATTTATTACACTGTATGTATTTGCATCTGTACATTTCAATTACAATACATACTTTACATGAGACGGACTTCTCAAAATGAGTTTTATCTCCACTTCAGCAGCACTTACAGACACCAAATTTAGCAGTTTTATTCCTCTCTATATTCTGAAGGATTTTACTGAGGGGTTTGTTCATATATCATTCACACCAGTTTATATTTAACATATAGTGTTATACATATTATACATATTATATATACTGTATATATATAACATATAGTGCATACTGAATTAGATATTGTAAACACATTTATGAAAGCTTGTAATACAAAAATGTTTGCAGTTCGTCACATAATCGTCAACAGGGGAAGCGTGGTGATATCTATTTGTAATTTTGGCATCCAGAAGTCTGAGGCCACATTTGAAAGTCTGGGATATTAAATATAAGTTTCAGATGTAAAACAAGGAAGCTGTATGATATTAAAATAAAAGGGAATAGTTTTAGTGACTAATCACATGGAAGTTAATGTGTGTCATTGATCATGTGATTGTCAGGGTTTTTTTTTTGGTTTTTTTTTTACATTGAAGCACAAAGAGACAAGCCACACATTCTCAAAGTCACATTCACGCAGATAACGTTATCTTTTTTCCTTCAGATAACATAATTGGTCAAATGGAGCCATTTTCTTGCTCTCACACTTTCAGATCAGCTTTTGGTAAGTTCTGGTGCCTTTGATGTTCATTGATGATGATCTGTGTGTTGTGTCGCAAAAATGCACTGCATTCTATAAAGTAGACATTAATTTCCTCCTCGCTGGTTGCCGGGGACTGGACATGTTCACAGGAACACTGAAGAGCAGTGGAATCACAATACCTGCACTGTCTCTCAGCCGCTCAACAGGTTCTGATTGTGTGATTCACTGACGTATTGCATGCAGACTGCATATGAAGGCAGGAATTCCACACAGACCTGTTTTTTCCAGAGGTGCCTCGCCTGGTAAACAGCATTTTTGTCAAGCTCTTAAAAGTGGTCTTAAACATGTCCTATCTGCTGTGTTTGACGTCACTGCTCGGGGTCGAGCCCGGAACACACCAAAGAACAGAGTATGCCTAGATTATCTTCTTTCCCCAGAAAATGTAATTTAGTAAGAATATACGTGTTAATTTTCATTAGAAATGAAGTATGAATCCCCAGAATAAAGTTGAATAATTCATGTGTAAGTAGCTCACCTGAAGGATTAGGCCAGGCGTATTATTATCATTAAAAGTCAAACTATTAAAAACATTGTTGTTCAATGAAATGTAGCGGAAGTAAAATAAAATATTAGAGATATTAGATGAAAATTTGAAATGTTACTTTAACAACTAACTGAAATATGTTTAACGTAAAGTATTAAAATTACTAGCTGGAAGTAAATTACAACTAAAATTGACATAAAATTTAAATTAAAAGTAATTAAATAAATTAACCTAACCGTAATATAAAAAACATATTAAACAGAAGAGTGACACAAACACAATGTAACTAAAATTAAAATGAATATATATATATATATACAGTATAAGCTAATTTAATATTAATAACAACAATAGCAGTATATACTAAAATAGCATTGTTGTAGATAGTATTGCCGCTTGTTGTCTGTCTGTTGGTTAAAATAAGCTGAAATGTATCATTTTCGAAATGACATGATGATGGTGATGATATCATTGCGTTGAGGTCATCAGGTCACGTGATCACACTCAAAGCGAGGCGGCGTCTTTGATGTGCTCATAGCGCCCTCTAATGGAACAGCACTGATACAAACTCACCAAAATCAGCGCTTATATTTCATATCCGTATGAGAAGAAATCTAGATTTTTCATTTAGAGCTTAAAGATGTAATCCATTTATAAATGGCACATCCAAATACCCATATGTTTTATTGTACTACACTGTATTTTCTATTCTGTTCTGTCAGTGCAGTTCTGGAAAACAAAAACAAAAACACTTATTTAAAGGGGCAGTGCACCCAAAAATGGAAAGTCTACAAGTTAAGATATGAGAAAAGTCAATGTTTCTTGTAGTTTGACTAGTCTGCGTGTCATTTCTTTTCTCTTGTGTGGCTTTATTCATTCTTTGTGAGCGCGTGCCACACCACTTCATGTCTGACATCTGTTTGGTTTGACTAGCTGGTTGGAATGTGAGTTAGTTTGTAGTCATTCAAAAGTGAGTTTGGTTTACAGACATTAGAAGACTGTGGCTTGTCCTCTTTTCTAAGTATGGGCGTGAAATAATGCAGTCTAGTTTCTGCGAGAGACTCAGAGAGACACACTGTGACAAAGTGGAGATGCCTGTCTTTTGTATCTCTTGACAGAAGTGGATAAACTGTCACTTAGTAGATGTTTTATTGTGCAGCTGATGTACGACACAGATGTAGCAGCGTCTGTGGCTCTGGGGCAACACGTTCAGCCTGACAGAACACCATTAATAACGCAGGAATAACACGTGAGGTCGGCCAGGTCATCGCAGAGTTCGTATGTGTTGGTTTCAGACACCCACACTTTCTCAAATCTGTTCTTGAAACTAACATTCAATAGCAGCACTAACTCACAATAAAACCACACTGACATTTTAAGACAGGAGTTATATATATTATATAATATTATGTAATTTTATATGACTTCTATTAGCCAAAACACTGGTGTTGGCATTCTATTTTGCTGTTTCGTAATGGTTTTATAGTTTGAATAACTGCTATCTCGTTAACCTTATCTTGCAGCACAGAAGAAAGCTATTTTCTGTGAATGTGCGAGACTAACTAGAGGAATAACTAAGTGCAGTAAACTGTATTTGCGTTACATATACCAGTGTGTTCATGGTTAGGATGTTTATGAATTACAATAACATGCTAAGAAAAACAGTGCAGTATCACACAGCATAACGGACTGGAAGCGAAAGACACTGGAAGTCTTGAAAATGTTTACATTTTATGCCCTGCAGAATATCATGGTTTTATGAGGTTTTCATAGTTTTATTTGATGTTTTTTGTCGAAATTATGATTATTATTATTATTTTACATTTTCATGCGTGCATAAAGACTTTTTGAGCTCTCTCTCTTTTGTTTCTATTAAGGTGATAGTTTACCCAAAAATGAAAATTCTGTCATTTACTCACCCTCAAGTTGTTCCAAACTTGCATAAATGTCTTTCTTTCTGTAAGATATGTTGATGAATATTAACAACTCGTTTCTAGTCCCCATGACTTCCATGGTGTTTTGTCCATAGGCCTACTATGTAAGTCAGTGGAGACCAACAACTGTTTGGTTACCAACATTCTTCAAAAATATATATTTTTAAGTCCAACTGAAGAAAAAAAACTCAAACAAGTTTGGAACCACTTGATGGTGAGTTAATGCTAGAATTTTAATTTTTGGGTGAATTATCCCTTTAAATGAAAAAAAAAAAGAAGATAAGTGCTGACATATAGTGTTGCGCTACGGGCGTCCCGAGTTCGAATCCCAGCTCGAGGACCTTTCCCATCAACTCTAAACTGTCCTCTCATCATAAAGGCAAAAAAAAAAAAAATGTCAAAAATAAATCTTAAAAAAAGTGTACTATACTTTGCGTTAAATGAAAAAAAAAAAAAAACAGAAAAAGAAAAAAAAAACAGATGTGCAATGTGTTGGGATTAGTTAAATGTTTCCGAATGTTTCAGTGCAAATAATAATGATACAATAATATCAAAAATAATCTCAGAAAAGCAATACTTTGCATTAGCCTACATGAAACATACAGATGTGCAATGATTTATTATTATAATTTTTTTTTTGGTGGTGTGCGATTAGTTACAATGTTTCAGATATTATCAAATAATAATGATAAACTGTCCTCTCATAATAAAGGCAAAAACTGCCAAAAATAAATCTTAAAAAAGTTTACTACACTTTGCATTAAATTAAAAATACAGATGTGCAATATGTTTTTATTTATTTATTCTTGTGGTGCTTTACTTTACTTTTTCTTTACTTTATTAGTTAAGATGTTTATGTTTAAATGTGCGATTAGTTCAAATGTCAAATGTTAAATTGTTTCAGATAGCGCAAATAATAATGATAAACTGTCCTTCAAGTTCAAGTTCAGTTTATGTATAAAGCACATTTAAAAACGGCCACAGGCTGACCAAAGTGCTGTACAAGTTAGAATAAAATAATACAACAAATATATAAGTACACTAAAAACTGTCCTCTCATAATAAAGGCAAAAAAATGCCAAAAATAAATCTTACAAAAAGTGTAGGCTACTCTATACTTTGCATTAAATGAAGAAAGAGAAAAAAAACATGTGCAATGCGAATGTTTTTTGTTTTTGTGGTGGCATTAGGTCAAATGTTTCAGATAATAACGATACTATTTTACAAACAATAACAGCTGCATAAACCAGTGAAGCAAGCCCAGGTGAGATGACGCACTCCCGGCTCACCTCAGTGAAGCTGGCGCGAGTCCCGGAGCTTTTCATTTCTCGGAACCGGCGCGGGGTGACGTCAGCACGCCCTCCGGTGCTCGCTCGCGCTCTCCGCGACCGGCTGCTATTAAAGGCTCGAGGCCACGGTAACGGAGGCGCGACGCGATGGAGGGAGCCGCGGACTCAGGGCGAGCGGCGGCGCTCGCTCGCTTGCTGCACCGGGACTGCACGCGTCTGCTCCAGCTCTACGTGAGTACGACTCGGGGCTTCTCTCCGTTATTCGGTAGCGGTGCTTCAATCTGATGCACAGAAATGCTGGCTAGCTCTCTAGGTTTGGGACTACCTGCTGGTTAAACTAGTCTCCTAACCAGCTCAGCGTGGCGTAAGCGGTTTTGTTCTGGAGTGCTGTCTAGGTAGGGTGCTTACTACGATTTAAGACAGACATCTTCTGCATTTATTCAATGAATAATGCGGACAGTCATCCATTCATGATGGGAATGTTGTTTATAGCAGTGACTCAACCATCCGGGATTTTTTAAGTGACTAAACACTAAACTGATTAACACTGAAAGAGTTGAGGAATCATTCACACACTCCATTTAGGAGTATTGACAGAAAGAGCACAGACTGCAGCAGATGATTGATTTAGTCTGTATAGCTGGAGTGCTGCTCTGCTTCTGCTTTAGTCTTTACTTGGGCTTGAACTGATGAACTTCTGCTGGAATACTGTAGACAAATGTTTTCTCCTACTCTGTAAATAAACATAATTAGTACAATTTAAAAATGATCAAAACTGTAAATAATAAAAGGTTATTGACGTATGTTTCACTAGCTGTAATACTTATGTAATATTAGTTTTTCTGCTTCAAAATGTTTTATTCAGATGGATCACAGCTTACCTACAAAAAAAAACATTTTCAGCATTTTAATTCGGTAATTTTATTATATAAACATTTTTTATGTCAAATGTTACATTATGTAATTATGATATAATATAATAAAAAAAAGTAAATCATTTAGATTTAACCACATATCTAAAGTTTGAACATTACAAACATTTGCATCGAAGGGGGTATATTTGAGTTTTAAACTGTATTATCAAGTGGGAAATTAAGAATATTAAAAATGTAAACGGAACAATACATGATTTTATTTATTTATTATTAAATAAATAAAAATAAATAAATTTAATTTTAAAATAGTGAAATACTGTATTTAATTTCCATAAAAATTTATAAATACAATATTTCAATTTTACACATGACTTTTGACATAAACAGCAGAAGTTATTAGAAATGTTTTCCTAATAAAATAAATAAAACAAAAAGCAATAAGATAAACAATACATAATGTAAAACACACACACACACAGTACATTTTACTAGAAAACACATTTGATTTCTACTAATTTGTGGAATTTACTCTCAGTGAAAATCGTTTTAAATGTAAATCCTACACCATTTCTTACATTTTACTTGTTGACCAGTCCATTTCTCCTGCCTTCCTCAGTACGCATGACTGTTTGCGTTTCATTGTTTGCTGTCAGCACAGACGTCAGAGCCATTTTTGGGTTCATCTGAAGAGGTGGCGTAACACGCAATGCATAATTGATATCGAATGCATGTGTGCATGTGACTCAGAGGGCCGTTAGGTTAATTACAGGTGGTTTGGGACACATGTGGGAACACACGGATCACGGTGCATTAACCGTAACCTTCGAGTGGGCACTCCGAGTGACTAATCTTCCTCTAAAGGGACACTTTTCCTGTAATGACTAATTACAGCCCTCCTCCTCCTCAGAAAGAGCGGGAGAGCTTCCTGTCCCAGCATGCACCGGGCGGCGAGCGTCTGGTGACCCTGGCCCTCTGCCCCGAGGCCCTGAGCACCGGCGAGCAGGTGGGCCATGTGCGCTCGGCCCTGCGGCGCTGCATGGGGCTGCTGGAGTGCCTGATCGTGCGAGAGGTGGAGGAGATGGGCGAGGAGCTGGAGGGAGAGTACGAGAGTCTGAGGAAGACAGTGAGGGACCGGCTCGGGCATCTGCTCCACAGCACCGGGGCCCTGCTGGAGGAGGGAGAGGGGGGCTGCCCACCGTCCCCGCCGCTGCAGTGCACCGAGGTACACACGCACTCCTGGCCAAACACAATACTTTCAGCACCACTGACTGCGATTCTGCAGTTTCAGCTCGATGAAGAGTCATTTATGTGTTTGTAGATAGCTAGAGATTAGGGCTGGGCGATTTTCCCGATTAATTCAAATTTTATGTTTTGCCACGATTTTATTTTTTAGAAATTGAGGAATCGCGATTTTGAATAGAAATATTACCAAAGGCTAGAATTAGACACTTTGACAATATTCCGGTGATAACAGTAAAGTAGGGATGTAACGATTAACCGCGAGCCGGTTGAAAATCGATTCAAATATGTTAAGAGCACAGACAAAGCCTTAGTTCGTTTATATGAAGAGATTTATTTTATTTGTGTCACTTATTTATTTGATTTGGGGTTTGTTTTAAAATTTCAATGTAGTTTTGTTATTTACATTTACATTATATTTAAATTTTGTTATTTAGCATAGTTCACCCAAAAATGAAAATTCTGTCATTAATTACTCACCCTCATGTTGTTAGAAACCTGTAAGACCTTCGTTCATCTTCGGAACACAAATTAAGATAGTTTTGATGAAATCTGAGGGCTCTCTGTCCCTCCCATAGACAGCAAGGTAACTACCACGTTCAAGATCCAAAGTGACGCAGTAGAGACGAAAATGTGGAATAAAGTCGTTATTTTTGTTTTCTTTGCGTAAAAAAGTATTCTCGTGGGTTCGTAACTTCACAGTTGAACCACTGATGTCACACGGACTACTTTGTCGATCATCTTGGTACTTTTCTGGACCTTGAACGTGGTAGTTACCTTGCTGTCTATGGGAGGGTCAGAGAGCCCTCAGATTTCATCAAAAATATCTTAAATTGTGTTCCGAAGATGAACGAAGGTCTTACAGGTTTCGAATAACACGAGGGTGAGTAATTAATGACAGAATTAAATCCCTTAACTGCTCTGTGAAGGACCATAAATGTAGCACACAGAATGTGCTTTTGTGTTGATAAAGATGCGACGCGGGCAGTGAAATAGGAAAAACATGCAAGCAGATGGGAGTGAACTTCTTTTAACTTGAGCGCAGTGTTTTTAGAAAGCCGTTTCATGCAAGAGACAGTCAAACACAGAAAAAACATTGGAAAAGCAGCGCAATCGAATAAAAAACCTGTAAAGAACTACTGCTGTATGTCTGATATTTCATGTTTGCATCACGGTGACTGATGACTGAAAGCTGCTGTTCATTGTTTTTACAGAACATTTATAGTTAATAATAGTCTACTGGTGTTATACCTTCAGTCATTTTGAATTTGAATTACCTTGAAAAATTTAAAAAGCATTTTCCTCATATTATTTCTGAACACATAATATGTATAAGACAAGACATGCATCTTTTCTGCAAATATATTTAACAAGTGATTTGTTTAACATTACATCATGTTGACAACTTCATGTGTGCTGCACTCGGAATATACATTTTTTTAACTAGAGTGTTAATAAAGAAAAAGTAACTTGAATCATGTTTTAGTTACACTGTTGACTAGTTAAAAATCGTAAAAAATCGAGAATCGGTCAAACGTTCCGAGATTTTAATTTTTTGCCAAATCGCCCAGCCCTACTAGAGAGCATATGATGCCCGTTTGGAGGAGGCCGGGGCTAGTTGTCAAGCATGGAACAAATACTGTAGTTTATATTAAAATTATAATATATAGA
>NW_015548443.1:68038-69854 GCF_001515605.1 Sinocyclocheilus anshuiensis
AAAAGTTGAGAAAATATTATGCAACTGGAGCCAACAAGTGCACTTCCATAATGTACCTGAAGTGCTCTATTTGCATGCAATAATTTTATACTTAATGCACTAAAATGATTCTTTAGTACTTCTTAAGATAATCTTAAGAACATCTAAGAGTACTCAAATGTGCTGTTTTAAGACGCCATGAATATGAACTAAAATGTGCTTTTAACATACTATCTCTGTATTAAAAATGTATTTAGTTACCACTTGTAGTACAATTGAGCCCATCTTTCATACACAAGTATACTACAAGTGGTAACTAAATACATTTTTAATACAGAGATAGTATGTTTAAACACATTTTAGTTCATATATTCACGTTGTCTCAAAATAGCACAGTTGAGTACACTTAGATGATCGTAAGTTTATCTTAAGAAGTACTTAAGAATCATTTTTAGTATATCAAGTACAAAACTACTGTGTGAAAATAGAGCACTTTAAGTACATTATGGAGGTGTGCTTTTTTTTCATCTGGGATATAATGCACATAATGACACTTATTTTCACAGTGTTTAA
The DNA here is from genome assembly GCF_001515605.1 of Sinocyclocheilus anshuiensis. Classification (NCBI taxonomy): domain Eukaryota; kingdom Metazoa; phylum Chordata; class Actinopteri; order Cypriniformes; family Cyprinidae; genus Sinocyclocheilus; species Sinocyclocheilus anshuiensis. Next base: position 68,591 of record NW_015548443.1, read on the forward strand.
AGCTAAGAATCATTTTTAGTATATCAAGTACAAAACTAGTGTGTGAAAATAGAGCACTTTAAGTACATTATGGAGGTGTGCTTTTTTTTCATCTGGGATATAATGCACATAATGACACTTATTTTCACAGTGTTTAAAGCAAGACAAAACCATTGTTTTTTCTCTGAATGGTCAACTTTTCAACTTTTTGGAATCTTGGAACGGTCAGCTTCCAAGATTCCAAAATGCACATTTAAGTGTTAATTTTGTTATACGTTTTAACTTTTTATCTTTAAAGGCGGTTTTCTCAAAATGAGTTTTATCTCCACTTCAGCAGCACTTACAGACACCAGAATTTAGTTTTATTCCTCTCTATATTCTGAACGTTTTTACCAAAGGGTTTGTTGATATATCATTGACAATAGTTTTTACTAAAACATGGTGAAAATGGGTTTGTTTTCTGTCTGTTGACAGTATTTTATATTAGTTACAGTGTTTACCCTATTCTACAGTTTCTGCTTTACTCTTGCAAAGCTTCTGATATCTGAATCATTCTCATTGTTCGCATTGATATGCTGCTCGAAAGGAATGTTTCTTTCAGTTAAGTCCCGTACTCTGTATTCCGTGCTCTATTGGTCTGCTGTAGTTGACACAGAAGCAGCGATAAGCATTTGAACGCTCATCAAACCGCTGAACCCTAAATCCCTATTCCTGTAAGTCGCAGGCGCTCCTGAAGCAGACAGCGCTGTTGTGAAGCTGCAGTTTACCAAGAGAACGTTTCAGAGCTGATTCACAACACTGCTATTGAAACTATTTCATTTGGCAGTAGCCGTTAAAATACTACGGAACTGAATAAATATACAATGAATGTATTAAAGATGTCATGCAATAAATAAATAAAAAGTACAGTGAAATGTGTGTAAATAAAATAATGTGTAAATAAAAAAATAAGGCATAACAAAAAACCTCATGAAATATGGAATAAAACTTGAAATATAATGAAGCAGATGCTATCAAACAGACCAACATATCACAAAATAATTGAATTCATAATTAAACGTTTCTAACAATAAATATAACTGTAATAAAAAGTGAGAACAAATAAATGAATTGGGTGTGAAATTTATTTATGTAACAGTGACCTGAAATACAATAAGAAACAAACTTTTACCTGTCAAAGTCTCAGAGCTGAGTCTGAATAAATGTGTGTGTATGTGTGTGTGTGTGTGTGTGTGTGTGAGTGTCTGTGTGTGTATGTGTGTGTGTGTGTACCTGGTATTTATCA
>NW_015548443.1:70053-70253 GCF_001515605.1 Sinocyclocheilus anshuiensis
GAGTGAGTGAGTGTGTGTGTGTGTGTGTGTGTGTGAGTAAGTGAGTGAGTGAGTGAGTGCGTGCGTGCGTCCGTGCATGCGTGCGTGTGTGTATGTGTCTGTGTGAGTGTGTGTCTGTGTGAGTCTGTGTCTGTGTCTGTGTGAGTGTGAGAGTGAGTGAGTGAGTGAGTGAGTGAGTGAGTGAGTGAGTGAGTGAGTGT
>NW_015548443.1:70307-73851 GCF_001515605.1 Sinocyclocheilus anshuiensis
GTGTGTGTGTGTGTGTGTGTGTGTGTGTGGGCATTTATAGAAAATTAGCTAAATGGTTGACATAAGGTATTTCAGGTATGTCTTTTTTCATGCTACATGGGGAAAAAAAGTATTTTATGTCTTATTTATGCTTACATTTCACTGTATGTTTATTTGTTACAACATGCCATCACATATTTGTAATTTCATCATATTTATTTAATATAGTTGTATTTTTTTATTTAGCATTTTTTAATTGAATTTATTTTTGCTTTTAAAACGATTGTTAGTTTTTGAATGAATCTCTGATTAGAGTAAATGCTAAATGTTAAAATACATTTACGCAAAAATAAAATACACTGTAACAATAGTTAAGATTGAACAATTCAAAAACGTAATTCAAGGAACATTTCATGTAGAAGTAAATATAAATTCAGGAAAGCATGTTCAGGTATGTCATCAGTTCATTAGTAGTAAAGTTGCAAGTGCAATGCAAGGCAAAGCGCTGTAGTTTTCTGTCACGCGACACTGTTTGAAAAAATAGCTTACTGTAACAGCTGCACTACCGTCACACTACACTGACTAATGTAGGTAAGTTAGTAGCGTTGCTACTTTTAGTTGCAGACCCTCCAACACAGTCCTGCGGATCTCCTACATCAGGATGTGCGGCAGACGAGCGCTTTTCTTCAAACATGAGTAAATGAAGCCAATCAAATTAATGTTTTCGGACGTTTCCTATGAACAGATGTTTGGCTCATGATCAGAAAGTCACTTTAGGTTGGATCTGAGTGTGTCGGCGTGAAGTGCACGTCTCATCTATTTCTGTGCTCTATAATGCCCCAAACTGACCACAGAGTGGGTGTGAAAATTTGTATTTTATCTAGAAGCTCTGCGGATACAGACACACACACACACACACACACACACACACACACACATACACACACACACACAGACACACACTCACAGACACACACACTCACTCACTCTCACACACACACACACACACACACTCACTCACACACAGACACACACACACACACACGCAGGTCATGTCATATTGTCTGTTAAACACACACCAAGAAAAGTGTGCAGTTTTATTTAAGTTGTCATGAATTTCCGTTTTCAGTGAGACTTATATTCACAAGTATAGCAGGATAGTCGGTAGAGTAAGACATGATTTTACCCTTTAAATGATCCGGATCGTGAAAAGTGACCATTACATGCAGTCAAAAGTTTGGAATAATTCAGATATTGTGATGTTTCTGAAAGAAGTCTCTTCTGCTCACCAGGGCTGCAGGCTTTCAGGATTCACAGATGAATAGAACATTCAAAAGAACAGCATTTATTTGAAATGAAATCTTTTGTGTTACATTATAACTGTCTTTATTGTCACTTTTGACCAATTTAATGTGTCCTTGATGAATGTGTTTTTTTTTTAATTCTTACTGACCCCCAAACTGTTAAATTTTTCCACCAAAAAAATTTTTACTGTATTTTTATCAATTCAATGCAGCCTTGGTGAGCAACAGTGGCTTCTTTTCAAAACCAATACAAACTCTGATCATGTTAACCAGGAGCTGTTTGGCTAAAAGTACAGTTAGTTTTCTATGTAATAAGGTTCACAAATCATCAGTCACAACAAGGCCAAGCGCATGTATTTAAGAAAGAGGCTGAGTTTTCTCTCACGTTGACTGTCTGTTGTGATTTCCAGGGTCAGGATGAAGTTGACGGTTCTGATAGTTTTGCTGCTAAACGCTGGACCTACAGAGTTCTGCTGGAGCTCATCCACTGGACTGATTCTGCCTCTCAAACCCTTCACTTATTCCACACCGAGAAACACGGCCAGCAGCAGCAGCTCCTCTAGACGCCCAACGCGCGGTTTTCCTGAACTAAACACCATATTCAGTGGGAATCAGTATTGTTAGTTGAGGACCACGTTTAGTGCAGGAAACTAGCGCAGATCCTCCAACGCATTGATATGCTCAGATGAGATTCTGTGCCTCTACGGTCTTGATATTGTGTGAAAAACAGATCTATAATGATACGCTGTGCTCTTGAAGTCTAATACGGTAGCGCTCGACTGGCCTGAACCATTAGGGCTCTTCTGTGAAATACATCACGGGCTTCAGCCTCAGTTACACTCGTGTTAGTTGATTTTACCATTGGTGTCAAAAGAAGCGTAGACTTTTACACATCAGCACTGAGTACTTCATCACTTACTCTCAGCCCAAACCCATGGGACAACGCAAACATCACGCTCTGGAGGATTTTCACTCTCAAACAGTGACAGCAGACAGTGAACAGAAGCTGTCCAGCATCACAATGCATCAAAAATAGTTGCATCTTGACTCAATGAATCTTAATGCACGAACAAGACATGAGATATACGGCAGAAAAAAGGTCTATGGTCACTGTATGCTTTTACTGTATGATAAAGAGCAGTGTGAACATTTCCGCTATGGAATATAAAATAAAATGAGCATTTTTATCTCACAATTCTGTTTATATTTGACTTTTTGTCTTGCAATTCTGAGAACTGTGAGATATAAACTCAGAATTTCAAGGAAAAATAAGAATTGTGATATAGAATGTCCCAATTACCTTTTTTATTTTTTATTCCAAGGCAAAAACAAAAATTTGAATTGTAAGATATAAACTAAGAATTATGAAAAAAAGGCATTTTGAATTGTAAGAAAGTCAGTCGCCAGATATAAATCCAGAATTCTATGAAAAAGTCTGAATTGTGATATTAAAATTTGCAATTACTTTTATTAAAAAAAAAAATATTTCCAAGATTATATATATATATATATATATATTAAAAAGTATTTAGAAAAGAAAGTCAGAATTGCAAGATGTAAACGCAGACAGAGAGCCAGATTTCTGAATTTATATCTTGCAATTCTACGTTTATTGTCAGTATTGCAAAAGTCTTAAGTCCAAATTGTGACACAAGATGTCGCAATTACCATTATTTAATTTTAATTTACGTAACACAAACAGGCTTCCATATGAATGATGCCAGAATGTTCTGTTTGACAGATTGAGGTCATATTATTCTGACTGAATGCAGATATAATGCAGATTTCTAGTGTCATTTCACCCACAAACAAACTAACGTTTGCCGTTTACAGTTTTTCAGGTTAGATATAAAGATGATAATAGTTGCACATACATGAAAGTGATGATAAAAGGACAAGTGTGAAAGCCCCAGAGCATATAGGTAAGTTAGTGAGCCACTAGTGATCAAACGCAGCTTAATGACCTGCAAAACTAACTGACTAACCTCCTTACTGTACTAACAGATGATGCAGCAAACCGCCTGTGACTGTGAATTACTGTATGATTGAACTCAGATTTCATTGTGAACTAAATCAAAATCAAAGGCATTACTGAATAGTGAAGATAATAGTGTTCTTTTTAGACTGTAGTCTATAGACTTACAACCAAAAATCTGAAATATTAATATATTAATGTCTTTATTCATTTTTACCGAGATGTCATGTAAGTGTAACACTGATGCATTTCTTTGCTATTACTAAACCAGCGTAGCTCCTGACGA
>NW_015548443.1:89082-102579 GCF_001515605.1 Sinocyclocheilus anshuiensis
GAGAGAGAGAGAGTGTGTGTGTGTGTATGTATGTGTGAGAGTGTGTGTGTGTGTGTGAGAGAGAGAGTGTGTGTATGTATGTGTGTGAGAGAGTGTGTGTGTGTGAGAGAGAGAGAGTGAGATAGTGTGTGTGTGTGAGAGAGAGTGTGTGTGTGTGTGTGAGAATAGCTAAGCTCTAGAAAAAAGCCTAGAAATTGTCACTTTTGCTTTTTAAGGATTGCTTTACTTTAGTTTTTAGGCATTAATAAGGGATATTTATTTATTTGTAATATATTTTAATATAAAATAAAACATCAAAAAACAAAATCACACTTTAAATTTGATGTCCATTTTATAAATAAATGCATTACTCTTGTAATAATAAAGTGTAAATAAAAGTAGCGCCTCAGAATACTACATTTTTACGTAAGTACATTATACTCCATATACACAATAATATACCGTTATATATACTGTGAATGCACAGAAACACAAAAATAAACATCGTAATAGTGAGCAATGATAATGTTTACAGACAGATTTAGAGGAATTATATTTGTATTATATTTCATATGATGTTGCCGGAGCCCATCTCAGGGCCTGGCCAGGAGCTGCTGCGCATGCGCACCGGAGCAGCGCTAATGGCGGAGAGCGTGCGGTCGCCGTTCGACTACCGGGAGCCCCCGACCCTCGACAGCGACGGGGATGGAGGAAAGCCGCGCGGGTCAGTCGCTCTCTCCGGAGAACCGGGTGGTGGCGTTTGTTTCGCGGGGAACGCTCGGATTAGCGCGCGTGCTAGCGGTTAGCCGGTCCGGTTCTGTTGTGTCGTGCTCGCGCACACGCCGCGACGAGAGGAGACACCGTTCCCCCGAGCTCGCGCGTGTCTGCACTGCGTTATTTTGCCATTCACCGGGGCGCGTTAATGTCGCGAGCAGGCGGAGCGACCGTTACAGCAGGTCACCATGGCAACCGGATCCACGCGGTATGTTCGATAATCGATAGTCGAAACCCGGTTTAAGTTACTGGGTGTATTGCTGTATTTGATACAATAACGGAATAGCCAAACAGGCCCAACATAAAATGCATTTCAAATACAATAATTATAGTTTCAGTTAGTATTATTGTTGTCATATTATTCCCAGCTAACCAATATGTTCTAAGAACGTTTTTCTAACGTTCCCGTAAGTTATGAGCCTGATATTTCTGAGTGATTATCCCGCTGATGATTCTGCTTCTGAGTGTCCGCTATTACAGACCAGACGACTCTGAATCAACATTATAGTAACGTTTGCTCGTAACTGTCAGAGAACCTTCCCAAACTGTCGCGAGAGCGTTTTCTGTTAGCGGAGGTGTTTTCTTAGATGTTATTATCATCATTTATTTCTTATTATTATTGTTTTTTAAGTCAAACAGAGTCACTAGTCTGAATCCGTCAGTCAGAACACTGAGTCCTTCTGCGTTATCATATCACACTCGCATTTAGTTTTTATAGCAGGGCAGTTTTATTACATTGTTTCTGCGTCGTGTCATGAAGTGGTCCTGTGTGGTTTCTGACGGTGTGTGTGTGTGTGTGTGTGTGTGTGAGAGAGAGAGAGTGTGTGTGTGTGAGAGAGAGTGTGTGTGTGAGAGAGTGTGTGTGTGAGAGAGAGTGTGTGTGTGAGAGAGTGTGTGTGTGAGAGAGAGTGTGTGTGTGAGAGAGTGTGTGTGTGAGAGAGAGTGTGTGTGTGAGAGAGTGTGTGTGTGAGAGAGAGTGTGTGTGTGAGAGAGTGTGTGTGTGAGAGAGAGTGTGTGTGTGAGAGAGTGTGTGTGTGAGAGAGAGTGTGTGTGTGAGAGAGTGTGTGTGTGAGAGAGAGTGTGTGTGTGAGAGAGTGTGTGTGTGAGAGAGAGTGTGTGTGTGAGAGAGTGTGTGTGTGAGAGAGAGTGTGTGTGTGAGAGAGTGTGTGTGTGAGAGAGAGTGTGTGTGTGAGAGAGTGTGTGTGTGAGAGAGAGTGTGTGTGTGAGAGAGTGTGTGTGTGAGAGAGAGTGTGTGTGTGAGAGAGTGTGTGTGTGAGAGAGAGTGTGTGTGTGAGAGAGTGTGTGTGTGAGAGAGAGTGTGTGTGTGAGAGAGTGTGTGTGTGAGAGAGAGTGTGTGTGTGAGAGAGTGTGTGTGTGAGAGAGAGTGTGTGTGTGAGAGAGTGTGTGTGTGAGAGAGAGTGTGTGTGTGAGAGAGTGTGTGTGTGAGAGAGAGTGTGTGTGTGAGAGAGTGTGTGTGTGAGAGAGAGTGTGTGTGTGAGAGAGTGTGTGTGTGAGAGAGAGTGTGTGTGTGAGAGAGTGTGTGTGTGAGAGAGAGTGTGTGTGTGAGAGAGTGTGTGTGTGAGAGAGAGTGTGTGTGTGAGAGAGTGTGTGTGTGAGAGAGAGTGTGTGTGTGAGAGAGTGTGTGTGTGAGAGAGAGTGTGTGTGTGAGAGAGTGTGTGTGTGAGAGAGAGTGTGTGTGTGAGAGAGTGTGTGTGTGAGAGAGAGTGTGTGTGTGAGAGAGTGTGTGTGTGAGAGAGAGTGTGTGTGTGAGAGAGTGTGTGTGTGAGAGAGAGTGTGTGTGTGAGAGAGTGTGTGTGTGAGAGAGAGTGTGTGTGTGAGAGAGTGTGTGTGTGAGAGAGAGTGTGTGTGTGAGAGAGTGTGTGTGTGAGAGAGAGTGTGTGTGTGAGAGAGTGTGTGTGTGAGAGAGAGTGTGTGTGTGAGAGAGTGTGTGTGTGAGAGAGAGTGTGTGTGTGAGAGAGTGTGTGTGTGAGAGAGAGTGTGTGTGTGAGAGAGTGTGTGTGTGAGAGAGAGTGTGTGTGTGAGAGAGTGTGTGTGTGAGAGAGAGTGTGTGTGTGAGAGAGTGTGTGTGTGAGAGAGAGTGTGTGTGTGAGAGAGTGTGTGTGTGAGAGAGAGTGTGTGTGTGAGAGAGTGTGTGTGTGAGAGAGAGTGTGTGTGTGAGAGAGTGTGTGTGTGAGAGAGAGTGTGTGTGTGAGAGAGTGTGTGTGTGAGAGAGAGTGTGTGTGTGAGAGAGTGTGTGTGTGAGAGAGAGTGTGTGTGTGAGAGAGTGTGTGTGTGAGAGAGAGTGTGTGTGTGAGAGAGTGTGTGTGTGAGAGAGAGTGTGTGTGTGAGAGAGTGTGTGTGTGAGAGAGAGTGTGTGTGTGAGAGAGTGTGTGTGTGAGAGAGAGTGTGTGTGTGTGTGTGTGTGTGTGATGGTCTGACGGGGTCTGTGTGTGATGGTCTGACGTGGTGTGTGTGTCTCTGTATGTGTGTGTGTGTGATGGTCTGACGGGGTGTGTGTGTGTGTGTGTGTGTGTGTTCTGCACAGGCGAGTGTGTGGCAGGGAGAGGGAACACTCATCTGCATCCATCCTGAGAGTTTAGACTGTTTTATCCAGTAAAAATGTAATGGTAGAAACGCTTCTCGTGTCAAATCTTGACTGATTTTGATCAAGTAAGCGTCAGAATAACTGCAGTAATATCTCCAGATGAACACTTACTGGACTGAAGCAGCTCAGCTTTACTTGATTCTCCATCAATCATGTTTTAGAGTCTCAAATCTGATCCTCAGGATCTTTTGAGGAGCGTTAGTTTCCAGAAGCTTTACTTTCACTGTTCCTCAGCGGAGGAATGATCTTCACAAGCCTCCAGAACATCTCACATCTTCTGAGGAGCCTTTATTTCTTCAGCTCTCAATCACTGCATTATATGTTTGGAGCAGTTCAATCTCATCTCACTGAGACAGATTACTGCAGATATAGAGCGACCACTGATATTTAGATCATTTTATGTCAGTATCTGCTGCACTGTTATAAAGATCTAATTGATTTACATCACAAACAGCAGAATTTCATCATATACTGTAAATATCAGCATCTGCAGCAGATTCATATTTTTAGCCTCTGAATAAAACTGAGCTGTTTTTCTCCATATTCTCACTGTATCAGACTCCATGAGCCATGAAAGCCTGATGGATCAAATAAGATACAAAACAATACAGATTTATTTTTATATTTTGTCTACAGGTTCAGTAAACTGTTCAGTTTAAAAAAACTAGATAATTGTGACCATTGTTTCATAAGTGGGGCTGCTGAGGGTTGGTGTTTGTGTTTGTGTAGGCGATGAGCAGTACGCAGAGGGAGCTGGAGACGGTCTTCCTCCGCCGGGAAGCCCATACTACCTCACCGACCCGGCACAGCTCTGGTACATTCACACAGTCACGCCAGGGGCACGGCTTGCTTCGTTAACGCTCCATTCATCAGCGCACATCATTCTGAACACTGATCTGGAAGCTTATTTCCACCACAGAATAAAAATATAAGAAGAGTCTTAGAATAAAAATATAAGAAGAAACTTATCTCAATTCAGATTTTTTTCCCCCTCACAATTGTAAATTAAAAATCTACCAATTCTGACTTTTTCTTGTAATTGCTAGTTTATGCCATGCAATTCTAATGTTTTTTTTGTAATTGTGAGTTTATCTCGCCACTCACAATTGTTAGTTTGTCACGCAATTCTGACTTTTTTCGTAATTCTGAGTACATCTAGCAATTCTGACTTTTTATTGTAAGTGTTAGTTTGTCATGGAAATTCTAACTTTTTTCGCAATTCTGACTTTGAATGTACTGTGTGTTTGTGGCCAGCAGTGTGCCAGAGCTGGCTGAAGAGGGCGCTAGCGGCGTCCGTGGCCCTGTGCTCTTCCACCCCCCGCCCAACTGCAGGATTAGAGAGGTGCATTGTGGGAGTCAGGTCCGGCTCGCCGTCATAGCCATTCGAGACATTGCCAAAGGCGAGGAGATCACAGTGGACTACAGCCTGACCGACTGGGGAGAAAATGCCATGGTAAGCGAGCAGAACGCCACTGAAACACGCTATATGCTCTGTGCATCTGCATGATCGCGAAGCTAAAATATCCTGTTAAATCGCAGGGCTTTCATACTTCCGTGTCCCCACACGGGTTTGAATGTGGATTCAACCCAGAGAGCAACATCAAGAAGGTGATTCATGCAATTTATTCAGCTTTCAGGTGTTGCATAAATCTGAATAAAAAAAATAAAGACCCTTATGACAGGTTTTGTGGTCCAGAGTCACTTATATGATTTACTCTAAAGGTGGCATGAACACTGCAATCTGATGTGCATCACATGCATTTAAACACAATTGCAGTGCATGTGAAAAATAGCAAGGAAAGTGACCAAAAGGAGTTACTCACTTCTGGGTATTTGGTCTGTTTGATTATCTGAAAATAGGAAAGTAAATGGTAAAATATGCTACAATAAATTAAACAAGAAAAGTACCAAGAATATCACAAATTAGATATGGTGTCCTTAAATTCTACTGTATGTCAACATTTTTCTCCAGCCATCAGCCATCTTCTCAAACTTGTAATAAGAAATGCTGTTGTCAGCAAAACTAAAAATAAATTATATATTTTTCTTAAATGCAGTGAAATACCGAAATACAGTGAAATATTAAGTGTAGTTATATCTTTGCTTTATATTTTTATTTAGTAATATTCATTAACATAAAAGCAGGGTTATTATAGTAAACTAAAACAAACATTGTAGTTAAAACTAAAACTCAAATATTATAGTCAAAAAAATTAATTTTTGTCACGTGAAACTAAACCTACTCAAAATAAATGAACAATATGAACAACAGAAAATAAACACCTGCTTGTCATAAGTGAAACATTTTTTTTTTATTTGCTATGATGTGGAGTTATTATTAACTAAAACTAAAACCATAAAAAATATGACCTGAAATAAAATAAACTTTAGCTGAAAAAAAAGAAAAGAAGCTGAAAACCTGAAATAAGTTTTATTTCATTTATTTATTTTGAAAGTCCTAAAATAACTACAACTAAATAAACAAAAGCTTAATAAAAACAAACAAAAAAACAAATACACAACAAAATTCCTAAAACTAAAATCAAAAATAGAAAAAATCTAATTCAAAATATTAATTCCACAAACTAAAATACTGTACAATGAGACTAAAAAATCTGCTGCGATGTTTGTCAAACAACAATAAAATCATCTTCACACTGAGAGTTCGTCTCGGAGTGAACAGGCCCTAATTAGATATTTCTCTTGCGTAGGAACATTTTCCCATCTGTAGCTATTGAATGGTGCATGTTTAACTCCCAGCTGGCTTGTGTCTCTGCAGGAGGAGGAGCCGGGTTCACTCCCAATGTCTCTCAGTGTTTCTGACTACCTCACTCCGTCATGGTCCCTGTCTCCCTCCTCCTCTCCGCTGTCTCACTCCGAGGCCAGCGACTCCGACCGAGAGGAGGATGAAGAGGAGGACGACGACGACGACGACGATGACGAAGAGGACCTGGAGGGCGGCCGTCACTTCCACTCGCTCGCTAGGCACCTGGAGAAACACCACGAGCAGCAGCCCGAGGTCCGAGCCGCCATGGAGCTGTCGCAGCTCCCCAATCAAGACGCCTCCTCGCACCCCTTCTCCTCTCCCGCTCAGCCCTCGGCCGCCCTGGGAACAACCTCCCTGTTCTCCCGTGAGCGAGACGCTTTGTCCTCGCCTCCCAAATCAGGAGGCGTCTCTTTCTCGCTCTCGCTGTCTCCTCCCCACGCCTCCAGCTCCTCGAAGAAGAGCTCGGCGATGATGGTGACGCCTAGGAAGGGCACTAAGAAGAGCCCTGGCGCCTCGCCCAAGCCTCCCGCCCGCAGGGGACGGCCGCCGAAGAAGCAGAAGGAACTGCAGCTGAAGAAGCAGGAGGCAGAGCGAGCGAAAGAGGAGGCGCCTGGGAAACAGGAGGAGCAGGAGTTCGACACGAGGGGAGACGCAAGCGCAGAGCAGAAGAACGGAGAGATGGCCAGGTGAGTTTGTCTCCGTTCAGGTTTCATGGGGAGCTTGTGTTTGTTAGTTCAGAAGTCAGGTGGTCTGGTGGGTCGCGACCTGGAAATAAATCACACGTTGCTTCTGATTGGGGGGAAAAAACTAGGCTATGTGAAATAGGGCTGCACGATTAATTGAAATAGTTTAAAGGGATAGTTCACCCAAAAATGAAAATTCTGTCATTACTTACTCCCCCTCGTGTCGTTCCAAACCCGTAAGACCTCCGTTCATCTTCAGAGCACAAATGAAAATATTTTTGATGAAATAATTTCTGGGTGAACTAACCCTTTAAGTCACTTATAACAGGCAGTTTATCCAACCATTAACCGTCTTCTTGAACTTCTACTGAGAATTGCTGTTGTGGAAAAAAAAAAAGATTCATAATAATTAAATAATAATAAAAAGATAATTAACATTAAAATGATACAAAGTTATAATAAAATCTATTTTTTTAAGTACTCAGTTTTTATATTTGATAGTGAAATGTTACGTAATATATTTAGTTTGTTTAATATGTTAATTTAGTAATAATCATCATCATAATAGAAATAGCAATGATAATAATTACTATTAATATTATTTCAGAATAATATTGATGTATAATCACACATTTTTGGGGGCAAATTGTGCAACACTACAAACAAACTCAGCAAACCTTTTATTGCATTTTAAATTGCAGTCACAGTTTTATCAGAAAATTGTCAATTACATAACAAAACTACTATAGTATTTAATGTAGTAGATAATAAAGGTAACACTTTAAATTAGGGAACACATATTCACTTACATTTAGTCATTTAGCAGACATATTCACTATTAACTATGAGTTTTCTCTTGATAAACTTCTAATTACTGCTTATTGGTAGCAAGGCTAACCAACTAGTTAATAGTCAATAATATTCGCTTATCTAAAGTGGCACCATAATAATTAATAAATGTAGTTGCAACCAGTGTTGGGGGTAACGCATTACAAGTAACGCAAATTAAAACTGGGAAGTAACACAAATGTAACATAATGCATTACTTTCAATAAAAAGTAACTAAGTAATGCAGTTAGTTACTTTTTTAATGGAATAACGCAATATTGTAATGGATTACTTTTAAAAGTAACGTCCCCCAACACTGATTGCAACACATGACATAATGTCCATATGAGTTCAGTGGTCAGTCAGTGGAGTGTCTCTGCTGTCTATATGGATACGTCTGGATATCCTGGATGGTTGCAAGGGTGAATAGCTAATGTTGTGCAGATCTGGGTTTTCTAAATGATGCTTTTGTACTGTGGTAAAGGGTGTGGCTGTGCTCCTGCAGCTCTCGGCGCTCTCGCATCAAAAACAAAAGAAAAATCAATAGAGTTTGGGTGTCACCCAGTGGTTATTTTTGGTATAGTGCCCAAACAAAATCTCACAGGAACCACAATTTTTGTGATATCAACTTCAAATTTGGAACACAACTTGGTTAGACATATGGTTTTGATTTTGTAGCAATTTTAGAGTGCAACATTTATTTTATATAAAATTACAAAAATAAATATTATACTACATTATCTTTAATGTGAACTTAAACTTTTATAACTTTTTTTATACCGTCCTTTTTTTTTAAATGCTTTCACTTCAGCAATAATCTGCTATGTGTCTTCTTTAAAAAGAGACTGACCTTAGGTCTGTATTATGTTGTAACAAGCATTGATAAACTAGTGTTCTGTTTTCAGTGAATTTATACCCCCAAAGGGGCGACGTATCTTGGGGGATACAAACATTAAAATCAAAAATAAGAGTCAAGTTTAAAAAAAAAAAAATCATTAAATTGTATTATCTGAGTTCCCATAGGATGGAAAATAGCAATAAATTAATTTTCTGATGTCTCTCTATGGTTTTGCCCTTTTTAGGGTTAAAGGGTTAGTTCACCCAAAAATGAAAATTAGCCCATGTTTTACTCACCCTCAAGGCATCCTAGGTGTATATGACTTTCTTCTTTCAGACGAATCCAATCGGAGTTATATTAAAAATGATCCATGCTCTTCCAAGCATTAGAATGGGAGTAGGTGGGTGTTTTTGTTCAACAGTCCAAAAGTAGTCATATAAAGCGCATCCATCCATAATAAAACATGGCTCCGAGGGGTGAATAAAGGCCTCCTGTAGCGAATCGATGTATTTTTGTAAGAAAAATGCCCATATTTAAAATGTTATACATACTTTTCTCTTACTCTGCGTGTGCAACGCATACGTCCTACGTCATCCGCCCGTAACGGCTTCCGCCTACGACAGTCAGCAGAACTGTGATAAAAGTATTTCCAAAATTTAAATATGGGTATTTTTTTTACAAAAACACATCGATTCCCTACAGGAGGTCTTTATTCACCCCCCTGGAGGCACGCTTTATTATGGATGTGCGCGCTTTATTTGACTACTTTTGGACTGTTGAAAAAAAACACCCGTCTACTCCCATTCTAACACTTGGAAGAGCATGGATGATTTTTAATATAACTCCGATTGGATTCGTCTGAAAGAAGAAAGTCATATACACCTAGGATGCCTTTACTAGGGTGAGTAAAACATGGGCTAATTTTCATTTTTGGGTAAACTAACCCTTTAAGCAATGCTTGGGTTTTCCAAATGATGCTGCTGTGCTGAGGTAGAGGGTGTGTTGTGTTCCTGCAGCCCTGGGCGCTCTCACATGCCTCCTCTGCTGTCATCACTCTCCACGCTGGTGCTGTATCTCCGGCGGCAGCAGCACTCCTCGTTCCGGTCTCTGTCGCGTGCTCCTCCGTCCGCCGAGGCCTGGCGTCTGCTCTGCCACTCCAGCCTGGCCCTGCTGATCCTCTACAACCGGCACCGCGAGTGTGAGGTGGCCAAGCTCACGCTGCAGGACTACCGCAGCCGCGCTGCTCCCTCCTCTCCCTCGCTCGACTCCTCGCTCTCCCCGTTCGAGCGCGCCGTCCTCGGCCAGCTCCCGTGTGTTAGCGTGCTGGGCAAACGCGGCCGCCTCCAGCCGCTCATCCTTCCTCCGCACTCGGAGGCGTGTCTGGATCTGCTCCTGGAGACGTCTGCAGACGTGGGCGTGGATCCCCAGAGCCCCTATGTGTTCTCCCGGCCGTATCACTCCCCGGCCACGCCGCTGCGCGGAACCGACCTGCTGCGGAGCCTGGCGCGCTCTAGCGGCGCTAAGAACCCCGCGACGCTCACCGCCCCCCGCGTGCGGCGACAGGTGGCCATCCTGACCCAGCTGCTGCTGCTGGAGGAGGGAGAGCGCGCCGCCAAACGCCTGGAGGACTTCCTGCAGAGGGAGTATCACGTGAGCCAGAGCTGCGCTCGGATTGGCCAGGACCCGGCGCTGATGAACCGTGTGGGGAGTGTGGTTCTCTACGGAGAGAGAGAGGGAGTGCTGTTCAGAGGAATGAGCCTGCAGCACATCTGCCTTGAGCTGGACGGTACCGCAAAACACACGCACCTCATCAGAAACACTGGGAAATATTGTTACAGATGTTGTCTATGTGAATCTCTGTTAAACTGTAATTTATTTCTGTGATGCGCAGCTGTATTTTCAGCATCATTACTCCAGTCCTGGATTTAAACATTCTTAGAAACATTTGGGATGTGTAAGTACACACATCAGCAAAATATATAACACTGTTCTAGTGGTTTTTGGATATTTTAATAAAAAAATCTTACATATTGTGCCTTTTGATAAAAATAATTATTAATAATATAAATGTTTTTTTTTTTTAAACCTCACTTATTCTAGATTGTTCAGGATTCACTGATGAATGGAAAGTTCAAAAGAACTGCATTTTCTTTTGAAGCACTATAAATGTCTTTACTGTCACTTTTGATCAATTTAATGTGTCCTTGATGAATAAAAGTATCTTTTTTTATATATAAAAAAACACTTTTGAATGGTAGGTTTTCACAAAAATGTGTTTTCTTGAGCAGCAAATTTCTGAAGATCATGTGACACTGAAGACTGGAGTGATGATGCTGAAAATACAGCTGCGCATCACAGAAATATATTACAGTTTAACATATATTCACACAGAAAACAGCTGTTTTACATTAGAATAATATTTAACTGTTTTACTGTATTTTTTGTCAAATAAATGCAGCCTCTGTGAGCAGAAGAGACTTCTTTCAAAAACATTCAAAAATCATAATTAATCCAAACGTTTGTTCAGTAATGTAGTCATGCATGTGGTTTTGACATTACTAATATTACGGATGCATAAAGGAAACAATAAATTAATAACACGCAGCTTTTTGTTCTTAATTAACAAAAACAAATGCATTACATTATATTACATTTGTTTTACAATATCTAGAAGTAAATTTATGCTAATATGTGCATACTTTGCAATGGTAGAAAAGTGGTTTTAAGAACGTGATATTAAGGGCTGTGATTTTGTCCAGCCTCCATTACTGTCAAGTTCTTCTGCATCTTAACATGAATTGGGGTTTAGTTGTTAACAATTCACTTTACTAAAAAAGATTGACCATTTTGCTTTTTGTTGTTGTGTTTAAATGCAAATATCAGAATTTACAATGATTCCTCATAAGCATGAGAGCGGCTCAGATGTGGACAAGCGTATTGTATCTAAGCTCAAAGGTGTGTTAAAGTGTTTCTTGTGTTTGTGTCAGTGATGTCGGGGAAGTCTGGCGACTCTTTCTCTGATGACTCTGATGCAGAGGCCAGTAAGAGTAAACTCAGAGCCGTCGCTGGGAAGAAGGAAGGGCCGAGGAATCGAGCGCCGCGGCCGAAGAAGAGCAGCGGCCCTCATCAGTCCACGGCACACAAGAGACGCAGCGCTCAGGTCAAATCAGGTCAGCACTGAACCACCAGTTCAGTCACATTTCATTAGAAGTCATGTTAAATCTGAGTTTGCATTCCGAAGAGAGTGTGATAAGTTACACACAAATCAGTCAAAACACACAAAAAAAGGTAACACTGTAAATAAAAAGCTTAGCCTCTGAAGTATATTCATCTTAACAGTGGCTATCCTTCCATGAAGAGCCAAACAGAGTGGAGACCAGCACAGAAGATCGCTCTTAATCTTATCCAGAAGAGACTGATAGTTCCACTTGGAAATGCGAGATAATGAAGGAAAAACTCTGATTCCAAGATAATTAAACTGGTCACTGACAGGAATCGTAGTGGGTAAGGTCTGAATCTCTGATTTAGCAGCTAAATTAAGGGGCATAAGTATGGATTTGTTCCAATTAATCTTATAACCAGACAGTTTATCAAATGTATCAAATAATTTCAAGCATTCCTTAACCGAGTCTGTGATGTTTGATATATACAACAAAACGTCATCAGCGTAGAGTGAAATTTTATGGGACGTATTCATACAACTTGTTGGAGCTATTGCGGGACATTGTCTAATCGCTTGGGCCAAAGACTCTAATGATGAATTAAGAAGCAAGGGTGACGGGACTAGTACGATGTATGATGAATTCAGCTCTATGTAAATATATGGATTTTAATTCTGATTTAAGAACATTTACTATTTTGGCTTTGGTCTCACACAAATTCTCGGCTATTGGACTGGCGGCTTTGCTCTTCGATTCTCGCCTTTTCCTGAAGGGAGCCCACTGCTAGCGTAACCTCCACGGTGTCACGAAGAGCTGTTTGCATGTCCTCACAGTTGTTTCTTATCAGACGAACATCCTCTTCCAGGGGTGTGTTCCAGAAAGCGGGTTTTGTCGGAAACTCCGAGTTTGTTAACCCCAGAAAAGGGAAACTCAGGGTTTTCGGTTCCAGTAAAAGACCAAACTAAACCTCTGGGTCAGTTACCATAGTAACTTAGTCTGTGAACCTAACCTGGGGTGCGTTTCCCAACAGCAACTTTGGTCGCAAGTTCCGTCGTTACCAATAGATTTCAATGGAACTAACTACCATAGTTAGCTAACGATGCTTTTGGGAAACGCACCCCTGGTCGGGAGCAGGTTTTCTTCGGTAAACCCAGAGTTTCTTTCGGTCTCCTCCCCCTTTTTCAAGCGTAAGCAATGTTTAAATCCCTCATTCATTCATTCATGCTGCAAAAATAGCTGTTGCCATGGTGAATCGTAACTTCGGAGCTCCACTGATCATGGCTTCTCATAGTCGTGGTGCACGCGCTAAACTAACCCTACTCAGAGTCGACTGAACTAACTCTGTTCAGCTGTTCAGAAGCCGAAAACTCAGAGTTTCCCGTCTCAGGGTAAGTCAACTCAGAGTTCAAGTTTTAACTCGGAGTTTGTTGAACCTCCTTTCTGGAATACACCCCAGAACTCCAAGTCTATCCGCAATCGGTCGAACTCTTCCTTAAACAGGTCCCTGATGAAGCTAAGGTGCATCTTTAACTCGTCGGCAACAAGGGCGCGAAGTTCCCCCTCAGGAACATATTTAGGGTCTTTAACTCGCGTTTTCTCCGGCGAAGCCAGTGTCAATTGAGGTTTTGGCATCTTCATTCGTAGCTCCGTTAGAAAGCCAAACGTTGATAGTTTTACTGAGAAAATAAAAACAGATTAAGGATACCGAGTCAGGGAGCAATCGAACTACACCACCATTGCTATCGCTGGGTCACGTGATCCCTGAATTACTTTCATTTTTGTATTTGCTGTTTTCATTTCAATTTTAATTAATGTTTTAGTAATTTTGCTGTGTTTTCGTCTTTTTACTTGAGATACTTTTA
>NW_015548443.1:102594-107837 GCF_001515605.1 Sinocyclocheilus anshuiensis
AGTTTTTGCTTTTCAAAATGTCAATAAAGTTTTTATTGATTTTTATTTCCGTTTTTTTTTTTTTTTTAGTACATCAAGTTAAACTGACAGAAATGAGAAATACTGCTCTGGCAACTAGCATTTGATATTTTTTCAGTTCACATTTATTTTATATCAGGTAAAAAATGTTTTTAATGGTTTTGGTTTGTTAACTATAATAATCCTGCATGTACTTAGATGTTTTAATGGTTATTTTCAGTAATTTGTCATGGCTAGCGTTGACATGCGTGTTAATGGTGTTGTGTGTCTCAGGGAAGCGCGGCGTGCTGAAGCGGCCGTGGTCGGAGGCGGAGCGAGTCGCCGTGGAGACGCACCTGAAGAGGAACATCATGGAGCTGCGTGTTCCTGCGAAAGCGGACTGTGAGCGATGCCTGCAGCTCTGCCCTCTGCTGGTCAGTAACCAGCGCGACTGGAGAGCCATCAAGTTCTACTGCCACAACCGCATCCAGCTCCTGAAGAAACAGGGACGCAGAGACGGGAACACCGCCGCCGTCTGCTAACCACAGTAACACACACACAGAGACACACACACACACAGACACACACACAGATGACACAGATGTTGTGTTTTGTTTGATAACTGTTCTTCTAAGCTAGCACACAGTGCAGTCACACACACACTTCCCACATTCCCCGTGTGTGTGTCTCTCGGACCATGTCTCTGTCAAACTAAGGAACTGTTTCACACGCCGGTGTTCAGACTCAGAAGCGCAGCGTCGATGAACTGAAGTAGGTTTGGTGACGCTACTGCGTGACTCTCTCTATGGACTGTTTTTACGTGACTGGCGTCATTCGTTCGGTGCAGTGATGGATCCGGACTGGTTTTTCTGGAGCTGTGTGTAAACAGTGTTGGATAATTCGAGGTCAGTCTTACCTCACGCGTCTGGAGTCTGACAGACATCAGTCTGCACCTCTGGAGATCTGCTCTATCATCAGAATCAATCTCACAAACAACACGTCCAGATCATAATTCACACTCAGATCAACAGAAAATACAGGAAATCATTTTTTGCATAAAGATAATGATGCCTGGTTATATTATCCTCTTTGCTTTTTCTATTTTTCTACATTACCAGTAATATCGGCACGGTTTCCCGCCACATGATAAAAAAAATAAAATGGGTAATTTGTGACTTTTTACCTTCACAATTACACTTTTTTTTTTTTTTCGGGCAAAAAAGTCAGAATTGTGAAATAAAAAGTTGCAATTACCTTTTTTGTGTTTTTTTTTCTCAAAATGTTGCAATTACATTTTTAATCTTTTTTTCCTCAAAAAAACAGATTTTTTTTTTTTTTTTAATTCTTAAATTCTTAATTTTTTTAGGTAACCATTGGCTTACCTCAAATTAACAAAATCATCAAACAAAACATAATTCCTGGACATTTTACTTTTGATTTGTTTTTAATGTTTGTCATAATCAATAGTGGATACAATACTGTGATACTTTGACTATTTGCATACGCAGAGGAAATACAGGAAATAGTGCCATAGCGTACAGATATTTTGCCATTTAAATTGTTTTTTTTCAGAATACGTTTTTTTTGCATTACGTAAAAAAATATTTGTAGCTAAAAAGTTCTTAAATGTCTCAAAAATAGCATCAAAACGCAGAAAATCCCAGTGGTCTGTGATTTTTGGCTTCATTTTCTTCATGCAAAAGTGTCTTTTTTGCGTTTCTGAGTGAGCTATGATCTGGACCTGTTTGTGAGATTCATCCGTCTGTATTTTGAAGTGCTGTTTGCCTTAACTTTTGTTGTGTTATTGGATTTATATTGAGCTCGTCTGGCTGCAGCTGGTATTAAACCCAATCACATTCTCTCGTTTCTATGCATCATTTGGAGATCAGTGGCGTTTCATTCCGTCGGACTTTATGTTGCTCCTCTGTGCCAATGCGAACACGAGTGGGTGTTGTTTTTGTGAAATCTCTGGCGTCAGACTGTTGAAGAAGCTCCTCGCTCTCTCTCCTGTACAGTCGTCTGATCTCTGGTCTGTGTGCAGTGACGTATCGTAACATGATATTAGCCGTTAGAGTGTTTCACTGCGTGATGATGTACATCAGATTTTAGAGAGACGATATCTTGACAAACACAGAGCTTAATGTCACGCTGCAAAGAAAACCTTTGAATTTCAGATGGTCGTGTCTTTATTAAATTACAAACACATGGAAACATCAGTCGTGTGTATCTGGATGTCATTTATGATTCATACTTCTTACACAACACAAGCTCACGTGCTGCAGCACTGAAAGTTATCAGTCATCATCAATGCTAAATAACCTCTGGTGCTCTTTGGTCATTTTTGGCATTTTGGTTTTTTAGTATATTTTACTTCATGGGAATGGTGTGAAGCTTGGTAAAGGTTTTTGCACTTGCTATGTGAACACATACATACACACAAGGACATGGTTTGAAAATCATGTTTTGACTGTCATGATGTGTGCATGAACGAGTGTGAAATACCTGCTAATTACGTTGCTTTTTCCCATCACTTATATTGGGCACTTTTGCATTTAAACTGGATTATTCTGACTGCTGACATTGAAAATGATGCATGTGTAGTTTTGAGGGTATCAGTTCATTTCTTGATTGCCTTTTGACAGTGTCTCCTTGCATGTTTTATTCATGTTCAGTAGCCTAATTCTCTTTAATGTAGGCTACTTGCCCCGATTTGATAAGTTTAAGTTACCTGGGAAATGTATCTAACGTTATATTTGTATTTATATTATTTTGTCGTCATTAGAGTTAAAAATGGCCCTTATCAACCTTTATTTACATATTCCATCACATTATTTTGACAAAGTTTTGGGCGGTTTTTGTGAGCTTTTGGGCTGGAAATCGTCCATCCAATCTGGCAACACTGCCTGTATACACATCAAGTGTCGAAGAAGCTGCTTTTTATATTTAGACTCATCTTAATTGTACTAGCTCAACGTTAAGCACTTAATGAGTCTGAATTCGTCCGGTTGCTGAATGTAAATCGGTGACTTGTGGGACTTCAATCCTGAAAGACAGTCGCCTGATTAAGGCAGCGGCTGAGAAGTTCACTCCGTTAGTTTGCATTGTTTAAACTGCTTTTGTTGGTGTTTTCTGCCAAGTTCGCGTATTTTAGATTCGTGTGCGCACGCAATGTGAACACATCGTTTGAGCTCGGGATTAATACTGTGGGGGGAAACTGGCTCGTTCTGTTCAAGTGTGATCCTGTTTACGTCCTAAATTGAAGGAATCTACCTTCACAATTAAGTTGCTTTCGACTGAAAATAAATTGTAAACTGGATTGCATTCGGCCTTTATCCCGAAGCTGGTGAGTGGAAATTTAGGTTGACTTGTTTTAGTCCTGTTTGTTTAATAAAAAACAAACAAAACAAGTCCCTACATCATCTGCTTCACTGCCTGCTTTTACTAGTCAGTCATCTGTAATCCTAAATCTAAATACAGAGCATAATGCAAATTAGTTTTGGTTACATCAGAGTATCCCTGATACTCAAATTGTTTAACTCAAATGAATCCTAAAAGAGATGATGCTGAATTTTCATTTGGTTTAAAGGTGTGGAGTAACTGTGATTTACTGCTATATCTACTAATATTTTAAGCAAAATACTGTGACGTTGATTACATTGATATACAGTGGTACTGATTATACCATGTTACCAATGTGTGTTTGGTGGCTGATGGGTTATTGCTTGTGCAGACGCTGTGAAAGTGCACGCTCATCTGTTGACATTAGATAGAAGTGTAACTTGAGTGACTTGGAAATGGAAATCTCTGCTCACACTTTGAATGTTATTTTCAATGTAAAATATGTGGGCTTTAGTAAGTGGCAAGATCACACACAAACTTTCTTGTCTCTGAAAAGAGCAGTTGGAGTATTTGTGTGTCGTCATGAGGATTGATTTGATCTTTGTGCTGATTTCAGGTGAGATTCATTCATTCATATTCATACGTATAAATATGATGTTCAAGAAATGGGTTATGCCATGGATTCCTCTGATGACGGTCACATGGCATGCAAAAAAAAAAAACAAGTAAATTCTTAAAAGTACATTCCTAAATTATTCACGTTCAAACCCTCAAGCTTTTACTTCGTCTGAATACTGTTGTAATTCTGCAAGCTGTCCACAGAAATGTTGGAAATTAAATGTGCGACTAAAGAGAAGCTCTCAGAACTGAGCACACCAACTCACGAGCTGTTCACATGAACACTTGTAACTCTTCTTGCAATTCTGTTTTTGTTTAATAAATTCGCAATTCTCAGAAAAAAAGTGTGAATTGTGATATATAAAGTGCAAGTGCAAGAAAAAAGAATTGTGAGATAAAAAGTCGCAATTACCTTTTTTAATTTTGTGTTCTGTGGCGGAAAAAACAAACAAAATCAGAATTGTGAGAAAAAAGTCAGTTTATTTCTCGCAATTCTGAGTTCATCTCTCGTAATTCTGAGAATTCCATGAAAATTTTCCTCGGAATTGTGAGGGAAAAATGTCAGAATACTTCTAGACGTTCCCTCCGAGCCCCATGTGGGAAAACCTGCATAGGGTGTTTTAGATGTGATTACACCCAGGTGAAAAAAAAACTTCCAGTGCTCTGTTTTCGTATTCTTAAGTACTTAAGATGATCTTAAAGGGATAGTCCACCCAAAAATGAAAATGTGATGTTTATCTGCTTACCCCCAGGGCATCCAAGATGTAGGTGACTTTGTTTCTTTGATTAGCCGTAAAGCAAGAAGAAGAAGACACTCAGGACGCGCTCAGGACAGTTCAGACACTGCGGTGAAAATCAGAGGTAAAAACTATATAAATACTGTTCAGTTTCTTGCACAGACCGATCGTTTTGTGTCTTTTCACCAGGGCTTGAAAACGAAAAAAAAATTCGATCGGTTCACTCACTCCGAGCAGAATCGATATTTTAAGGTTTCTGTTCCTGCGTTCCTCTGTATTATTACCGTTCCGAAACCGGTTCAGGTAGAAGAAATACCAGTTAGTATCATTATTTTTATTTTTTTTTATTTTTTTCCTATATTAATAATAATAATAATAATAATAATAATAATAATAATAAAGTACAGTGTTTTCTTTACTCAAAAAGAAAAAGAAAAAAAAAACAAGAAGAGATCTGGTAACCTATCTTAACCCGCTGTGCTTAGTCACAGCCAATACAGCATCATCTTTTCTAGATTTTGGCCAAATGTAGGCTACTAAACAAAAGAAAAA
>NW_015548443.1:108806-114755 GCF_001515605.1 Sinocyclocheilus anshuiensis
ACACTCAGGACGCGCTCAGGACAGTTCAGACATTGCGGTGAAAATCAGAGGTAAAAACTATATAAATACTGTTCAGTTTCTTGCACAGACCGATCGTTTTGTGTCTTTTCACCAGGGCTTGAAAACGAAAAAAAAATTCGATCGGTTCACTCACTCCGAGCAGAATCGATATTTTAAGGTTTCTGTTCCTGCGTTCCTCTGTATTATTACCGTTCCGAAACCGGTTCAGGTAGAAGAAAAACTATATAATATATATATAATAATAGCCTAATAATAATAATGTACACCGTGTTCTTTAGTCAAAAAGAACAAGAAAAAAAAACAGGAAGAGATCTAACGTTAGCCAATAACCCTCTGCGATTATTCAGATTTTGGCTAATTGTAGGCTACTAAACAAAAGAAAAAATCTAGTAACACTTTAAAGAAATTAAAGTATTTTTAAGATATTTAAAAATGTTTGCTGCATTGTTAAAAAACGCTACTATAAGATTGCGTTTTGAGAGTGAAAAAAAAAACAAGTAGCGTATTTAAACACTAGCTTTCTATTTTTTAATATTCTATCTACTTGTTTTTCTTTGTGTGTATATATGTGTGTGTGTATAATATATATATATATACACACCTTGCTACGTGTACTGTGCTAGGCTAACCGAGACTTGTCATTTGCACTTATATATTGTTGCTCTTTTGTTAGTTTTGATTGCTTCTATTGTCATCATTTGTAAGTTGCTTTGGATAAAAGCGTCTGCTAAATGACTAAATGTAAATGTAAATAATGTAGGCTAAAATGCCAGTAGGCTAAAGCAAAATGTATACAAACATTATTGACGTTTCTCTCAACAAATCCTCTAAAGTTAAGGCTATGCGTTTAGGCTATAAAAACGTATTCATCGACGTAAAACATCATCCTTCACATCGGCTACATCAGCACAGTGAGGCGCTGGTCACGCTGAACGCAACAGATAGTACAACGGAGCAGTGTAACGTTTTATTTGTTTCTTATATTGTATTTTATTTTGATCAGTGGTGGACAGTAACGGAGTAGTTTTACTTCGTTACTGTACTTAAGTAAATTTTTCAAGTATCTGTACTTTACTGGAGTAGTTTTATTTTGAGTAACTTTTACTTTTACTTCACTAAATTCCAAAGCATAAGATCGTACTTTTTACTTCACTACATTTCATAAAACATATCGTTACTCCTTATAATATATCACGTGCTCCGAGACGCAGAAGCGGTGTCTGATTCAAGAACGAACTGATTCTTTTCAATTAACTTTTAAAATCGGTTCGCAAATCGCACCAAACGATTCATTGACGAATTAGAATGAACCGATTGCAGCTGTTCTCGAGTCGACAACTCACTGATTCAAATGATCCGTTTAGTGCGAGTCTCCAGTGAACTGAATTCACAAGTAAGAACAGGGAGATGTTGTGAGCGCATGCGCGTCTGATGCTGCTAGAAGTAAGTTACTAATGTCGAGTTTTAGGATTAATTATTGTAACTGAAAATCATATTTAGGTCAAAGCTGTCAGTTGTCTGTGAACTAAATCTGCTGTAAAGGGTGATCTGTTTAAGCCCACTGAAATGCTTGAATGCAGACACATTAACATCAGAGTCTCAATATTTTAGGTAAAAAAAAACATTGAAGTAACACAGACTAAATAAAATAACTCATGCACATTCATTTCCCCGCTGCTGGCAAAAATATGTTGTGTGCGCGTGAGGCGCCGGCGCAATGGTCCAACGCTGGTTGGTTATACAGATAGAAGAAGACATCATTCAAAACTGTCAAGTTTTCGCAAAATAAATAAAACTGTGAAGCTTTTGCAAAATAAAGAAAACTACTCTCTGCCGTCTCGTTTTCCTTTCCGAGAACTTTGGAACACGTCACAATGAACCGTAACTCAGCACATTTCTTTCTTTCGTTTTCGTTCCTTGATCCGGTTCAGAGCCCTGCTTTTCACATCAATGTATCATCACGAGCCGCAGGGTTTCATTTGGATTTGTTTGTGTATGTTTTATGACTCTCAAAGCCGTGATTCTTATCCACTGACATTATAGGACTGACAGACTGCAACGGTTTGAGTTAAAAATCTCAGTTTGTGTCCTACTGAAGAAACAAAGTCACCTACATCTTGGATGCCCTGGGGGTAAGCAGATAAACATCACATTTTCATTTTTGGGTGGACTATCCCTTTAAGATCATCTAAGTGTACTCAACTGTGCTATTTTGGGAAACCATGAATATGAGCTAAAATGCGCGTTTAACATGCTATCTCTGTATTTTAAAAACAATGTATGTAGTAGTTACCACTTGTAGTTGTCAGACTCTGTTCCGTGTCTGTGTGTGTTTCCTTCCCCCACATGCTCCATGTTATGTTTATTTCCTTATTTGGTCTTCCTGTTCCTGTCCTGATTGTGTTATCATTTGTTCCAGGTGTTCCCCATTCTGTTCCATTGTTCCCAGGTGTGTCCCATTAGTTTCAGTGTATTTAAAGTGTTTACTGCCCCTCGTTTCCCGTCCGGTATTGAACGTCGATCCCTGTTCCTACGTGTGTGTCCTGATGTAAATAAAGACTGTTAAATCCTGATTCTCCTGCGTTCTCCTCGTTCCTCGTACTCCGTGACAGTAGTACACTTGAACCCATCTTTCATACACTAGTACTACAAGTGGTGACTAAACACATTTTTTTAAATATAGAAATAGTATGTTAAAAGCACATTTTAGTTCATATTCATGATGTCCCAAAATAGCACAGTTGAGTACACTTAGATGATCGTAAGTTTATCTTGAGTACAAAATTAGTGCGCGAAAATAGAGCATTTTAAGTACATTATAAAAGTGTACTTTTTTCACCTGGGATGGTTGATCTAAAGAAAATTCCAGTGGAATTGAGTTACTTTTAACTTTGCCAGTGCATTCTGAATTTGACATTTCAACATTATAAATTGCATGCCATAAACGGATTATTGTCTCTCTCCGCAGCTCTGAGCTCCGGTGTGAACTCTTATGTGTTTTACTTGGTGTCTGAGAAAATGAACTGGACCGAAGCTCAGACCTACTGCAGACAGCATCACACCGATCTCGTCACCTTAAATGACCAGACGTACATCGATGAGCTGTTACAATCTCTACCCAGTGGTTTTAGCAATTGAATGTGGATTGGACTCTATCGGACGGATGAGTATTCTCCCTGGGTCTGGGTCTGGTCCGATGGGAGCAAAGCCCTGTTCACACCGTGGGATTCTTTACAACCAAACAATGTTGGTGGCCACCAGTACTGTGTGTGCATGTCTGCTAAAGGATACTGGAGCGATTATTGGTGTACAGATAAATTACCATTTATTTGCTACACTGGTGAGTTGTGAGCAGCAGCTGCAGTACAGTCAATGTCAAACCATTTCACTTAATTTAACCTCCCAGCGGAACTGAACACAAGTCATGTTACGTGTCGTATTGTTTACAAACTGCATGTTTAATTGACATGAGACACAAGATGTTCATTTGTATTTTGTGCCGTAACTAGCAAACAGCAAGAACTTGTCGCACCACAAGAGCGTCAAAATGACATTTGTTTAAATTTCCTGATAAAATTGACAATTTGAAAGGTGAGTTTTTGCTTTTATGGAAGTTTACAAAACACAAAGCTTCTTGCGATTATTGGATGGCTACATAATCCCTTACGTACATTATGGTTTTATTAAAGTAAAAGTGTAAGCATGGTTTTTGTATTTACTACAATTTGTGTAACCACAGTTTTACTACATGGTTACTCTTTGGTTAGTGTAACGAAACCACGATCAATCTGTGATCACTTAAACCGAATGTATGTTGATAATATTGGCCTGAGCGCTTCATCGTGTCTCTTACAGAGAAAAAGAGACAGATGGTGAGACTGGAGGTAAAATCAAGCCGAAATGTGAATGATCCTGCAGTGAAGAGTAAGATTTTGGCAGAGGTGAGTTTAATATACAGTAAATCAAATATATAACGATGATGATAAACGTAACGAGTATTGAGTAATAAAGTCTGTTTCTGTCCTTCAGTTAGAGCAGATACTGAAGGAGAATGGTCTTGACAGATGCCAAGCCCTCGTGGAGGGAGTTTTCTGGAGAAAATGTCTTCCACAAGATGTGGTATCAGAAGAGTGATGCTTCTAATGCGTCCTGCAAGAGAACCATGAACTGATCATCTCATAATAGCATTTGTTGTGTAATTGTAGATGCTCTCAGAAAATGTGGCTCACTGAGACATGAGTTGTCGTTATACAATTATGTATGAACTACACCGTAGAGTTAATAAATCAAAGATTATTGGAGTAGATTTTACAGGAAAATACTATTTCAGTCTTTCTACTTAAAGTCCCCCTGTAGTGAAAATCAAGTTGTTTATTTGTCTATGTGGTGTTTTTAATATGCTTTTAGAAAAACCATGTGCCAATCTATTCAATCAATTCATTGCTGTGTATTTTCTCCTTAAAACTGTAGTTTCCCAAAGGCAGTCCCAGAAATGTGTTTTGAAACGGCCTTTTTTTCGCTACGTCACAAAACTCAATAACCAATGGCGTCAAGGGATCCTGTCATTAGCATATCATTAACTGTTCTGCAGAGCAGAGGGTCTAGTCAGTGAGAAGGCAGCTAGGTTAATCCGATATATTTTTCTGTAGATATTTCGCTAGCTGTTGATTTTTTAATATGCTTTTAGAAAACCATGTGCCAATCCATTAATCAACACCATTGCTGAGCATTTTCTCCTTAAAACTGTAGTTTCCCAAAGGCAGTCCCAGAAATGTGTTTTGAAACGGCCTTTTTTTCGCTACGTCACAAAACTCAATAACCAATGGCGTCAAGGGATCCTGTCATTAGCATATCATTAACTGTTCTGCAGAGCAGAGGGTCTAGTCAGTGAGAAGGCAGCTAGGTTAATCCGATATATTTTTCTGTAGATATTTCGCTAGCTGTTGATATTTGTCACTATTTTCACGATGACGTGCTGTTTGGAAGCTTGGAAAACAAGATGGCGGCGCGTTCACACGCTGCGGCTTCTCTCTCTCCCGACAGAAAGGTGTTTTCGTGTTTTTCTACTGTTAGTGTTATCTGTATGCACCAAGGGTCTGAGAGTAACGCAATTTCAATTCTCTGTGTGTATGTGCTGTACATGTGGAAGAATTGACAATAAAGCAGACTTGACTTGACTTGACTTGACTTACCGCTTATTTATTTGTATATAGAACTGCTAACTTTTAATAAAATAACCCGCGGTAAATTTAACGAATGTTACAGTATCCACTGTAGTCGTCCGCTAGTAAAAAACATAGTTTAGGGTTAGCATATCTTCATGTCATTTATTATTTATATTTCTCAAGCTCACATGCTGCAGGATAGTAAAAGTTATCAGTGGCCAACAATAGAGACCATCACAGAAATTTGAATGATTTCCACTACAAGTACCATTACAAACATCAACTTTTAACCATTAAAGCCATTAAATAATGGTTTCCTGTAGTGTGTTTTGGGACATATTACACTAGGATTTAGTGGCTTTAACAAAAGCCATGAATAGAAGGTGACCAATTACCAGTAGAGACCAACAGGCACCATTACAGTTTACATTAAAACCAATACAATTTTCATTATAACCAGTAAAACCATTACAAATTATGTGATGGTTTCTATTTTTTTTTATATAGAACTAAAATACAGAACTAAAAAATATATAAAATATAGAACTAAAAAATTACAAAAAAAGAGCAGAATGCAAAATGTAAATTACATGGATAAACTTAAACCTAGAATCTAGAAACCTGAAACAACAGAATTCTTCAGTTTGAGTATTCGTGTGTGTGTGTGCGTGTGTGTGTGTGTGTGTGTGTGTGAGTGTGTGTGTGTGTCAGTGTGTGTGTGTGTGTGTGTGTGTGAGTGTGAGTGTGAGTGTGTGTGTATGTG
>NW_015548443.1:115007-117548 GCF_001515605.1 Sinocyclocheilus anshuiensis
TGAAACAACATAATTCTTCAATTTGAGTATTCATATGTCTCTGTGTGTGTGTGTGTGTGTGTCATGTTAATCAGACTAATGACCTAAGAGGCTACTTCATTTACTCTATTTTCTAACTCAGTATCTCTCAAATGTAACCCGTTGTAGAATCGCTGCTGTCTCTTTATGAATGAATGGAATATTCATGCCAGACAATGCGGAGTGATAAATAGCAGTGGACGCTTGGACCTGGGATTTTACTATAGTGCTATAGGTTACATGCTGTGTATAGTGAGAGCGGCGGGCAAAGGTAACCTTATGTAACTGTTTGCTTTTTTCCTTTTAGCTTCTCCCAACCGCCTTTATCCTCACGTCTTTTGTTTGCCATCACGAGCCCTCTCTCCTTCGTGTCAGTTTCGGTTTATTATAAGCAAAAATAGATTGCATTAGTGCCCCCTTTTGTCAGCCATCAACGCCACTTAATCTGACACTTTTTCTTTGATGATGAATCAGCCAGGCCGAGGTTCT
The DNA here is from genome assembly GCF_001515605.1 of Sinocyclocheilus anshuiensis. Taxonomy (NCBI): domain Eukaryota; kingdom Metazoa; phylum Chordata; class Actinopteri; order Cypriniformes; family Cyprinidae; genus Sinocyclocheilus; species Sinocyclocheilus anshuiensis. The sequence continues at coordinate 115,515 of NW_015548443.1, forward strand.
GGACTTCTCCATTCTTATTGTAGTAATCACACCGCCGGCAACGTCACCAAGTCTCGCCCCAATCGGCCTGACGGGGGCGCTACAGCGAGCAAAAGTACGAAATTGCTCATAACTCCTAAACCATCAGTCACAGACTCAAGTGTCTCATGTCGTTGGAATCCTTGGCTCATGCCGGTCAAAACACACCAGATTCAATTGTGAGCCTTTTCGGCTATTTCACATTTTTTGGAAAACCTACTTTTGCGAACTAGTCCTAGTCCTTTTATTATAGTAAAAGTACAGTAACCATGTTTTTTTTTTTTTTTTGGCAAATGGATTACCATTTGTATTTATTTTTACTACAAATTCCATGGACATAACGCCGTTACATGTAACTAGTTACTCCCCAACACTGCTTAGCTATCATCACCAAGTTTCAAATGTAAATTACTATTTCTCACTTTTGCCTAAGTACAAACATTTTCATTGCTATATCATGTAACTAATTTGATTTCTGCTTCTTTGTATGTTGTCCATTTCAGTTGAAACTGATTGTTTTTGGACATTTTAATTTCTGTATTTGGTTACACTGAATATTTTGCTGATACTCTTACTGATGAAGGGGGTGTTCAAATCAATAATTGTTGATTCTGTTATAATGCAATTTATTTTAATGTTTCCAAAAACAGTATAAGAGCTTTTTAGATTATCTTTTGTTGTCACCTTGACCATCTTTTTAAGTACACCATTTAAGGGCTTTTGGTTTTTAGTCACATGGTCAAGGAAGGGATAAAAGAAGATTGCAACTGTTGCTCTGGCTCTTTTCTTTGCTGTCTCTTTCTTTGCTGGGGCCCTCTTCTCGGGGCTCTGCTCTCTCTCTCCCTCTTTCTTTCTTTCTTTCTCTCTCTCAGGTAACATTTTACATACATGCTGGGTACAATTAACTGTTTGTTTTATCATCCTACATCTATTTTGTAACTAATTCATGTGTAACCATAAAGAAATACTATTATTAATCCATTTCAATTATAAATTATGCGCTAACTAGTCTTGATTCAACATTAACTTTGAAGTACTACCTATTGAAATACAATATAGTCACTCAATAGCAACGCTCTCCCACATATGTAGCTATTCTAACTGCGCTTATTTCCGTCGTTGGTATAAGTGGCAGTGGGTGGTAATAGACAAGAAATGTACAGTTGTATGCCATCGTGCTGATAACGTTTCTTTGGTCATTTGGCAATCCTACAGCCTGAACCACTGTAGGGAAACCACCCTTACAGAATCTATAAAGACAGCCTTCATGCTTTCAATGAGGAACTAGCCACAGCTAGACAGACTTTCTTCTCAAACCTTATACATTTTCAATCTGGTTTCCGACCGCATCACAGCACAGAGACAGCACTCATAAAGATAATAAATGATATTTGCTTCAATTCTGATTCTGGAAAATAATCAGCTGAACAAATACTTAAACTCAAATGGATACCTGGACAATTTTCAATCTGGTTTCCGACCGCATCACAGCACAGAGACAGCGCTCATTAAGATAATAAATGATATTCGCTTAAATTCTGATTCTGGCAAAATATCAGTGCTGGTACTACTAGATCTCAGTGCTGCGTTTGACACTGTCGATCATAACATACTACTAGAGAGCCTGGAAAACTGGGTCGGGCTTTCTGGGATGGTAATCAAATGGTTCAGGCCATACTTAGAAGGGAGAGGTTATTATGTGAGTATAGGAGAGCACAAGTCTAAGTGGACGTCCATGACATGCGGAGTCCCACAAGGCTCAATTCTTGCACCGCTCTTGTTTAGCCTGTATATGCTCCCACTAAGTCAAATAATGAGAAAGAACCAAATTGCCTATCACAGCTATGCTGATGATACCCAGATTTACCTAGCCTTATCTCCAAATGACTACAGCCCCATTGACTCCCTCTGCCAATGCATTGATGAAATTAACAGTTGGATGTGCGAGAACTTTCTTCAGTTAAACAAGGAAAAAACTAAAGTCATTGCATTTGGAAACAAAGATGAAGTTCTCAA
>NW_015548443.1:117565-117804 GCF_001515605.1 Sinocyclocheilus anshuiensis
AGGGGTCTAAATCAAGTCAGGAATCTTGGTGTGATTCTGGAGACAGACCTTAGTTTCAGTAGTCATGTCAGTCATGTCAAAAAATCAGCATACTATCATCTCAAAAACATTGCAAGAATTAGATGTTTTGTTTCCAGTCAAGACTTGGAGAAACTTATTCATGCCTTATCACCAGCAGGGTGGACTATTGTAATGGTCTCCTCACCGGCCTTCCCAAGAAGACCATTAGACAGCTGCAG
>NW_015548443.1:121507-128984 GCF_001515605.1 Sinocyclocheilus anshuiensis
TTCTTGTATTTTCTACACATATTCCTGTCATGATCGTCTCAAGTGCCATTCCAGCTGTTTCCAGTTCGCGCTCACCACATTCACTGCTGCAGTTTTAAAGGAACACACTCCAGACAGTTTCAAAGTTGTCCCTCGTCTGTGCTTCGATTAGTTTTCTCCTATTTTTCACACACGTTCCTGTCTTAAGCACCGCAGTCACGGATTTCGTCGCACACAGAGCCGTTCACGTTTGAACTCACGTGACTTGCTGCATGCTCTCATTCACGTCCTCCACATTCATAACCCAGCAACATCGGGTTATTACTGATATCAACCCAAATTGGGTCACATCAAGCCAGCTTCCTAACCCAACAATCTCAACCGAGCGTTTGGATTGAAACAATTACCAGCGTGTTTTATATGTGTAGGCTATAAAAAAGTACACAGTGTATGTTTTTGCTTAATCGCTTGCAAATATAAGAGGTCATACATACCCCGTAATATTAGAATAGGTACCCCTTAGTTTCAAAATACTTACAGTAGAAATAATTTGTAATTTTACAGATTATTACTCCTTTATTCTCCAAACTTCGCATATTGTTACCTTATACCTACACGGAGGTACTGAATAGGTACACTGTAATTACAAAAAAGTTACGCTGTAAATTCTGTTTACTTACGCAGTACATTGCGGGTTGTAATCTAAAGCGTTACCATTTTTTCTAATATATACTGTATGTCTGTTCTTATTGCTTTATTTATACTGCTAATTCTGAAGGGCTGCTAAACGGTTTTTCATTGTTTAAAAAATCTAATTCTGGGTAATTTTAACTATCAGCAGACTAAAACAATGATGTAGTATGGAAAGAAATTTAGTAAAATACATCTTCGGAACACTTAGAATAAAGCACACAGGTCATATTGAATACTGTTAGAATACGTCAATGGTGCTTTATATCATATTAGAACAGTCCCAGTCCCCATTATGGAAGAGTTCGGTGATTGAGAAAGACCCTTTATTATATGCTGAAGACTGTAAAACAATTCACCTCATCATCTCTGTAGACAGAAGCTGAATGTGCACCATTACAAGCACATTCACATCTATTCTGTTAAATTATTCCACTGTTTAGTGTGAAAAGTAATGTAGGGTAAGCAATACTGTACCTGATTTTCCTACATGCACATACACATACATAGTTCAGTACATAGAAGTATCTATATGACCCATAAATATATGATCAGGAAAGATTTTCTAGTAATCTTGAAGACATTGGTTAGAGACGTCAGGTGTGTTTCATTGAGTTTGGAGCTAAACTCTGCAGGACAGTGAACCTCCAGCACTGAGATGTCCAACACTTGAGGTTTTTACGACCACTTGAACACTTTGACCAAATACCAGAGATACGTCATGTAAGTAGACTGGGAATCAAACCTCTGATCTTGAGATTGGCAGACAGTTAGTGTTTTTGTCTTCTTTATGTCCAGTTTAAAATGCACTGCAATGGTCAGTCAGGTGTCTGCGCTCCTAATAAATCAGTAAAAGTTTACTTGACTCTACAAATATTGGACAATCCAGGATTTCAAGTGCACTCTGATCACCTGCTCCAGGATTGAAGAGAGGAACGACTGGTCCAGAGAATCTGCTGCTGATGGTCAGGAGATGTTTTCTCTCTGTGATGTTGTAAAATGACAGCTGACCGTCATCATAATCGAACAGGACTCCCAGTCGCTCAGGTCTCGGAGTCAGAGAGAGTTTAACTGGTGGATCAGTGCTGGTGTAAAAGCCATGAGGACCGTCTGAACACAAGAACCAGTAACCAGCTGATGGAGTTAAAGCAGATCTGTCTCTTGAAGCAAAACTTCCTTCTTTCACCTCTTTCACCACACCAATTAACCAGTAGCTTTTGGGAGGTGTATTTTCTCGTGCCCAAATCCACCTCCCAATAGTGACGACCAGAGGTGAATCTTTGAGCTCCAAATGCACATAATTGATATGGAAATCCCTCATCAGTGTAATTATGTTCTGGACTGTCCCTCAAGATTTTACAGTCCTCAGAAAGCTTCAGATCTGGATGTGAACGCTCACGGTCAATAGTGATCTCAACTGTGAGGAAAAAATACATCAGCAACAGCTATTAATCCTCATGTATATGAGATTTTATTTACACATATATGATTAAATATATTCATATATAACCTGCATGTTTCCTCAGTTCTTCTACAGGTGCATCTCAATAAATTAGAATGTCATGGAAAAGTTCATTTATTTCAGTAATTCAACTCAAATTGTGAAACTCGTGTATTAAATAAATTCAATGCACACAGACTGAAGTAGTTTAAGTCTTTGGTTCTTTTAATTCTGATGATTTTGGCTCACGTTTAACAAAAACCCACCAATTCACTATCTCAACAAATTAGAATACTTCATAAGACCAATAAAAAAAACATTTTTAGTGAATTGTTGGCCTTCTGGAAAGTATGTTCATTTACTGTACATGTACTCAATACTTGGTAGGGGCTCCTTTTGCTTTAATTACTGCCTCAATTCGGCGTGGCATGGAGGTGATCAGTTTGTGGCACTGCTGAGGTGGTATGGAAGCCCAGGTTTCTTTGACAGTGGCCTTCAGCTCATCTGCATTTTTTGGTCTGTTTTGAGTTGATTAGCTGATTGGCATGTCACCATATTCTAATTTGTTGAGATAGTGAATTGGTGGGTTTTTGTTAAATGTGAGCCAAAATCATCACAATTAAAAGAACCAAAGACTTAAACTACTTCAGTCTGTGTGCATTTAATTTATTTAATACACGAGTTTCACAATTTGAGTTGAATTACTGAAATAAATGAACTTTTCCACGACATTCTAATTTATTGAGATGCACCTGTATATTTACATCTCCCACAACTACAATAAAAAAATATATAATTTGTGAGTAAACTACGGTTATAATCGAGAACAAATACAGTATCACTATACAACAGAAATGATTCTTTAGCTGTATCAGAAAGTCTTCTCAGAAACGGGCATTTTCTCCCAGTATGTCTGAAAGGCTTCATCAGATTCATAAATAAGTTCATGTTACTTACTTGCTCTGGGTGGTTTCTTCCCTGCAGAGCAGATCAAAAATATCAACACATGAGATGCATGAAACAAAAACCTCCTGAAAACTACATCTTTAAGATCGTTCAAGCAGATTGTACCTGTTAGATTGTCTCTGTATTTGTAGAGGCACCCACCCAAACTCAGAATCAAAATGAGAACAATGAGAACGGTGAAGAAAAGAGCCTTCCATGGACCTGATGAATCAGATGGATCTGAGACAGAACTCCACTCTGGAAAAAAAATTATAATTTAATCAAATATATAGCAAAACAGAGAAATTATAATAAATAAGTTTACAAAAGAAAACAACAACAACAGTGCACATCAGCATGAAAAGGCATGTTCATGTATGAACATCATGACTTACACAAGACCTGAGAACATACTGAACGCATCATATGGACCCATTATTGAATCTGATAAACACCGGTGGAAAGAAAGTCACATGCGTTTGGAGCAACATGATGGAGAGTCATTTTTTAAAAACGTTGTGCTTCACACAATATCCACCTGATGGTGCAAGGAACAAAATTCTGCAGTTAAACACCCAGACAAGATCTACGATGGCGTTTTAGTGCCACGTAACAAAAAAAAAAGTAAAAAAATGTATAAACAAATAAATAAAGTAATAAGACAGAGAGAGTATTCGTGCTTGTCTGATGACCATATGCTCATAAACACCACTGACCATCCATACTCCTATAAAACACTTGCCAGATTTGGAACTACGGATGTGGCCATTAAGAATGTGTGTTTTTTTCTCGTGGCTGCACGCAAATTGTCATGCATGATCACGGAGCTCCTTGCAGGTGCTTTTTCAGATTTTTTAAAAACGTTGTGCTTCACACAATATCCACCTGATGGTGCAAGGAACAAAATTCTGCAGTTAAACACCCAGACAAGATCTACGATGGCGTTTTAGTGCCACGTAACAAAAAAAAAAGTAAAAAAATGTATAAACAAATAAATAAAGTAATAAGATTGCAAGATTAAAGTCATAATATTTTGAGAATAAAATTAAAATTACAAGAATAAAGTCATAATATTTTGTGAATAAACGCATAGCATTTTGTATGATGGCGTTTTAGTGATACGTAAAAAAATGTTTTTTAAATCTAGGATTACGAGATTAAAGTAATGTTTTGAGGAAACAAATGGAAGAAAGTTGTAGCAATACTAGAATAAAGTCGAAATATTTTGAGAATAAAGTCAGAATTACTAGAATTAAATCGTAGCAATTAAAGTTATAATATTTTTCGAGTATTTCGCATGCAAAGAGTCTTATTTCTTAGCAGAAATAATAGCATGTGTAATATACTCACACAGACATGCTTAGAAATAATATTTCATGTCTTCTAATTCTATTCTTTATAAAAAAAATCTTTTTTTTTTTAAATTGCCCCTTTTAGACTTGCACTATTTATTTACTAACTGCTTGTTTTCTTAAAAAAAAAAATGGACACTTGCTTCTCTAACCTTTTTGCATTCTATCTATTTGTTTTCTTTTTATTTATTATACAATTATAATTCTGACTTTCTACCTTCTGACTTCTGATTAACAAAAGCAAAAAAGGCCTCTAACACTAGCTTGATCTATTCTTTTTCTATTCTATCTGTTATCTTTTTATTTATTATATGATTTTAAAAAAGCCCTTGCTATGTGTGCTGCATTAAGCTAACTGAGACGTATAGCTCTTGTGTATCATTGCTCTTTTGTTGATTTTGATTGCTTCTATTGTCCTCATTTGTAAGTCGCTTTGGATAAAAGCATCTGCTAAATGTAAATGTAAATGTCTTCGATTGCATTTATTACTTGTACTGTGCCAGCCCCCCAATAATAGCAATAAACTTTGTGCCTTTGGTACTTTTAATATAAAACAAAGCCTCAGCTTTCAAATTCTGTCAGTTTTATAACGAAATACAAACAATATGGCTTACAATAAAGTTTTTCACATCATGTTTTCATGTCATTGATCATGTTATGATCTGTCCTGTGTTAGAGCCACAGCATGGTCACTCGTGATCTATTCCCTCTGCTTTGCTTATTCAGCCCATACAGACTAGTCCTAACTTTAGCAGTGGCTCTTTAGGGGCGATAGAGAAATTGCCCATTTCAAATAAGATTTGAGGATGCTGATTGGCTAAATGTTATGTCATGTCTTGAATATGTTCACAGCAATTGGCTAAACTGCTAAACCCTCCTCCTGTGAGCAATTTCTCGAGCGCCCCAGAGCTGAACTTGAGACATATATGTAAAGCATATATTTTGCACTGATGATTTTCTGTAATATCATATCATACAAACATCAGAATCAGAATCAGAATCAGAAAGAGCTTTATTGGCAAGTATGTTTGCACATACAAGGAATTTGTTATAGTGTCACAAGCTTCCAGTACACGGAGACAACAACAACACACAGATAATAAAAATGAGATGTGAATAAAATACACATGCATAAATATAAACCACAAAAAATAATAAATTGTATGTACAGGTGTGCTATAGATAGAATAGGAATAGAATAAAATAAAATAAGTTGTAGGGATGTACTAGGGTTTAGGGTAATAAATAAGTATAAGGTTATTGCACATACTTTAATTGCACAATGGGAGAACATTAACTGTTCATGAGGTAGATTGCCTGGGGAAAGAAACTGTTCTTGTGCCTGGCTGTCCTGGTATTTGGTGCTCTGTAACGCCGACCAGATGGCAAAAGTTCAAAAAGGACTGGAGAGCCAAACACTGAGGCTGCCGTCTGCGGCGCCATCGCATCAAACATCATATTATATGATTTATTATTATTATTATTTTGTGTGTGGCTCAGGGAGGGCAGAGCTCTATCGCCCTCTATTGGCCTGACACCACTGATAATGAATTGTAGTTTTTGACTCACCAGTGATTTTGAGATCTACTACTTTGCTGCCATATTCTCTGTCTCCACTCACATTGAGTTTCTCTAGTCGTAGAGAGACGTCTCCATCCTTCAGTCCACCAGACTGATCTGACCGCAGAGCCAAAGAGCTTCGGTTCCTGAAACATTCCTGGATGTCCTGGATCTTCCCATGATTATAGAGCAGAACAGGGTTGTTGAACTGATCGTGACGGTACCAGCGGATCTCCAGAGCTTCAGCGTTCTCAGGAGGAGAGATCCAGCAGGGAAGAATCACTGTGGATCCCACATGAGCCACTACAGGATCACCAGGAACCACTACAATATACGACACTGACAGACAGAGACACACTCAGTGAAATATACAGTGTGTTAGTCTTCAATCTGTATTTATTTAATATCAGTTTAATTTATCATATAAAATGAATATAACATGTAAATTTAAAATTGTTGTTCTGTGAATTTTCACAGTGTTTTACTAGGAATCTATGCATCTGGGAATTTCACATGGAATTTCCCGTTCAGATTGTGAATTCGTGAATTCTTCCACATTGATGAACAGAAAACTGATTGGTTTTAAAGTGAATCCTGTGCTTCATACATCGCTACACTATTGACTATAAAACCTACAACAGACGTTTTTGTTTGCGAAATATCTCGCTTTACTTAACAGTAGGGAGAGTGGGGGACGGTTGCAACACTTCTGCATTTCCTTCAGTTTCTCAGAGACTGTTTGTATTGGAAAGCCAAAATTGAAATACAATAACCCCACATCTGTCAGCTACTCACCTACACTGCTGTAACATGTGTACATATGATAATATACGTACAATTTATACTTGAATAGACAGAGTCAAATGTTGCAACTGACCCCACAACAGGGGATGGTTGCAACATTCATTAAAATGGAATTAAAACCATTCTTAAATATAATTTTGAAATGTCTTTATTTTATTTATGCACAGATAGGGTCTTCAAACTGGCTGTTATTAAGCCTCTCATCAAAAAAACACAACTTGACCCCAAAGAACTAGTTAATTACAGACCGATCTCGAATCTCCCTTTTCTGTCCAAGATACTAGAAAAGGTAGTATCCTCACAATTATATTCCTTCTTAGAGAAAAATGGTATCTGTGAGGATTTCCAGTCAGGATTTAGACCGTATCATAGTACTGAGACTGCTCTCATTAGAGTTACAAAGATCATCAGGAAACACAGTGTTAGCTTTCACTGCTATGCTGATGATACTTAGCTCTATATTTCTTCGCGGCCCGGCGAAACATACCAATTTGAAAAACTAGCGGAATGCATAGTCGATATAAAAAACTGGATGACGAGTAATTCCTTACTGCTAAATTCTGTAAAAAACAGAGGTGTTAATTATAGGACTAAAAACCTCTGCATGTAATAACCTAGAACACTCTCTAAGACTTGATGGCTGCTCTGTCAATTCTTCGTCATCAGTTAGGAACCTAGGTGTGCTATTTGATAGCAATCTTTCCTT
>NW_015548443.1:129329-135216 GCF_001515605.1 Sinocyclocheilus anshuiensis
GTGGCAGATCCTTTTCCTATTTAGCGCCCAAACTCTGGAATAACCTACCTAACATTGTTCGGGAGGCAGACACACTCTTGCAGTTTAAATCTAGATTAAAGACCCATCTCTTTAACCTGGCTTACACATAACACACTAACACGTTTCTAATATTCAAATCCATTAAAGGATTTTTAGGCTCCATTAATTAGGACACTTCCCATAACACCCGATGTACTTGCTACATCATTAGAAGAATGGCATCTACGCTAATATTAGTCTGTTTCTCTCTTATATATATGTTGTGGTAAGGGACAGCATGTTGGGACAACAACAACGTGTTGCAACTGTCCCTACACTACTGACAGCCGTGATAAAACTTTGTAAATTATCATGACACAATATCTTTGACACATGCTAGCTATGCCTATTAGAAGCTCAGAAAACAGTGATTAAAATTATATGACTTTACAATGCTTCACACAAGCAGCTTAGGCAGTATGACAAAAAAATTCTGATCATAAAAAAAAGCCATAAAACTGACTGAAATCCAAGCGTGTTTGTGATCTTACCAGAAGTCTCTATGAGGAGATTCAGCAGTAAAGCAATAATAATCGACAACATGCCTGTGAAAATACAGATAGACTCACATAAAACAAACTCTGAGGGAGATTCTTCCAGAATAAATGATATAAGAGACATAATCGATCAGAATGTCGTATTCAATGAGGAAACAAACTCACCGGAGACAAAGATCACTCATATCAAGTATATTCAATTATAAATTATAAAATAGATGAAAATCAGTGAGAATCCAAACGTACTCCTGAATGTTCTGTTTTACTTTCGGTTTCTAAAAATAACAGCAGGTGATGCCTCACTAAGACAGATGTCATCAGATGATGAATGACGCTTCATACTCGCTGTGATTAAGTGTAAACATATTCGTGTGTGAACATACATTTGTCTGTGTTTTCTGTTGTTATGAGGCAATTGAATGTCTAGTTGTAAGAAAAGTCTTTAAGGCATGATCTCTTTGTTTCATTCACTGGCGTATCGTATCATTTATCCAAGGAAGCTGTATTTTACTATGTGATTTCTTCCGACATTTAATACATTTATCTTCAATACGACTGATATGAATCATAAATTCATCACATTTATTTACTTGATTATGTTGTAATACTTCATTCCAACTTACTGGGGGGTATACAATACTACAATATTAAATTCCATACATGGAGAAAGAGAAACGTTTATGCACAAAGATTCTAATAAAACATTTTCAGGTAATGGAATGTCTGTAGATTTAAATGAATCGTTAATGTATATTAATACACCACCATAATACGCTAATACATAAGACTTTGCTTTTCAGGTCATCGTGTCTTTTATTAACTCAACACAGAAACATCAATCAATGTGCAATTAAAATAACTTACAATATTTCAAAAAAGAAATGTAAAACCCAAAATACAACAATCAGCCATTAAAATATCAAAAGCATTTTAAATTCCATACATGGAGAAAGAGAAACTCTTGGCTGAGGCACATTTACAAATTTTTAATCAAACATTTTACACATTATGTTATAATTATCAATATACAGAGTGATAAGAAATACAGCTGTAACATCATATTGTGGGACTCTTTATCCTGATAACGTGTTTTAGCCCTGTTTGTTTTGTCCCATAAGACATATTCATTTAGCAGAGGCTTTTTCCCAAAGTGACTTACAAATGAGGAACATCACAGGAATGTGTCACTAGAATGGCCAACATTCACAATATAGAATGCTACGTTTAATGATCGATTAGTACACAGGTCAGAGTAGAAACTGACGTGTTTGAGACAACAGAGAAAAGTGTCTGCGGAGGTTTTTGTATAAATAGATGCTTCTACTTCTGATTAATGTAGACGTAGCCTCAGTAAAGGCTGCTCTTTAATTATCTGCTTCACAAATACTCCAGATGTTGTAAACCACATAAAATCACGACTGTGTTCAGATGCTAAATGAAGTTACTTACTTTCTTTAGCTGGTTTCTTCCCTGCAGAGCAGATCAAAAATATCAACACATGAGATGTATGAAACGAAAGCCTTCTGAAAACCACATCTTTAACACCTCCAGGATCATTCCATATTAATGAATACATTGATAGGCCTATGTGATCGCTCATACAGCCAGCCTATAGAGGAAAAGACTGTTTAACAGTTTGAAATCCGTCCCTGAATTTGCTCTTCTCTGTTCTTCCAGCAGGAAAGCTGCGGTTATGCCAAAGCCCTTGCATGATCAGGTTCCTCTGGTGTTTTCTTTGGCCGCACGCATGTTTCCTGCTTTAATCTGGACACGTTTAGCCGTCTAATCACCTTTAAGGTCTTCTGACGCAGAGACGGAGGCACCTCAAGGCTCAGTACTAGGACCATTACTGAGCAGGACCTTCAGATCCTCGGCGTCTCTGCTGGAGAAGCTTCATCTTCATCTGTCAACGGTAAGATCTGTGAACAGTGAAGCAGAGGTTTGCGTTCAGTTTAACCAGGTTTGAGAGTGTAGCCTGAGCTTTAATGTGGTTTCACACTGAATCTGTAGAGTTTAGGATGGATTTATTCCATAATTTTTTGATTCGCAAATTACATCGGTGCTATTCAAATGCAGAATGTATGCTGGGGAAAAAATCCAATATGGCAAAAAAAAAAAATATGTTTTTCTGGTCAAAACATATATTTAAATATATGCTAAATATATGTTGTAAAGAGCTCTTTGTATTTTTGAAACTTAAAATATGTTTTGTTTCAACCTTCATATACCAGAATATTATGTGACAAATACAATGTATTTTTTTCGACTGAGCAATATGGAGGACAAAATATATATTTTTAATGCTTTTAAATTTTAGAAAATGGCCAAGAAATACATTTAGGCTATGCAAAAATATTTTGAAAAAACATTTTAGTAAATATATATATATATATATATATATATATATGTTTCTGTGTGTGTAAATATATTATTTGAATATTTTGAAATCTATTTAAAAATATATTCGAAATTATATTTTTTGCCGTATGGGATGGTTAATATTCAGAGAGATAAGAACTACAGCAGTTTGACATCTGAAATAAAATGAGAGTAGTTTAGTAAACCACTCTTAATGAAAACTTATGAAGTGTTTGTTTGTAAGTTATTCATTGAACTGTTTGCTGTAAATCAGGTGAAAGAGAATCCCATAGTCGTCATATTTATATTGATGTTGTGATTGTGTCTCTTATGAACAGCTGTAGAATGGCACAGAAAGCAGACAGAACTCCATCTACAGAGAGGTGAGGGAACGCTTGCAGCGATATTCTGAATGAGCTGAACTCGTGTTAAACCTCACCCAAAGAAGAGTGATGAAGAATAATACAGAATGTCCTAACACAGATTGATTCAATATCTTTTATTTGAAACAGTGTTATATGCAAATGTTTCTGTTCTGATTAGTTTCTCACGCATCTGCATGTTTTCTTCATTAAACTCCACCAAATCCAGCCAATCAGCTGATGGCTCCGCCCCCAAATCCGCCCTCCGCAAGACAGCGTCCGGCGATGCCTCCAAGAAGAAGAAAAGTAAGAAATCAAACGAGGATGCCATGAACAAGGTGTACACTAACCTGCTGAACAGCATCTTCGGACAGGTATCTCACACTCCGTCACTCCTGCTCTTGTGTTTGGAGATTCTTACTACAGTCTTAAGCACCTGAATCAGCTCTTTAAATCAATAATTCATGCAGAAATGACAATTATGTACATGCATTTTCTTCTGCAAAACACAGAGTTCTTTCACTCTGCTTTTCTAATGACGCTTCATCGTGATCACAATCTGACAACTCCAAAAAAAGAAGAAAATGCCATGAAATGCCAATTTTGAAGTCATTTAATAGCTCTGAGTGTTGAACAGACCCAAACTGACGTCATTATTGACTGATAATCTTTCCTTCATGATGGTCACTAAACATACAACAACCTTCAGACGTCAATAACATCACTGACGTCAAACCTAGTGACATATCTGCAGTTTCCATGCTTAAACATGCGGATGAGATTAGTTGTACTTAGATGTTTATTTGTGACTGAAACGTCCCATTGACAATCAAGCATGGTGCATGCAATATTATACAGTAGAGCAACTCATCTATGAGATTTTACACAGATATACATGAGATTCTGCACTGATCACACCAGTATTTCTGTTGATTTCATGATGAACTCAAACACAGAGTGCCGTGTCTTTGTATTTAGTGCATTGACATGTGTGTGGTACGTCTGTTAAACACTCATTAACCCCTGTAATCACACTCAGACTGTAATAATAGCACATGACGCGGTTCAGTGTCACTCCTCATTTACTCTAACGAGGTTTAACGAGGCTTAAGCAGATGGAACGGGAAAGTGGTGGTGTTTGATTCATGACTTGACTCGTGCTCTACACGCGTGTCTGTGTGCTTCCTACCTGCAGTTCATTTCTGATTCCTTCTTATAGTGTTGAACACAAATGGAATGTGAAATCTGAGTTTTGATGTGTTTGAAATGTTTCGGATTACTTTTATATGAAATATAAAATCTGTTCCCATTCTAGTGTTGTTTTTAAAACGGTTTTTAAAAGTCAAATCATTTAAGATTTTAATGTTAATGTTTTTTTTTTGATAGACAAACTCTATTTTTAAATTTCTACCCAGTTAGTGAAATTAGCAAACTGTATATTCAAATCAACTGAAGATGATGAAAGAGCTAATTTGATACTCAGTTTGACCTTTAGGGGGTCACCATCACTATTTCCAGTCTTTGAGAATTTCGGGCTTTAATTTGTACTCTATTCTCAGAGCGTTTGCTGAACCTCATCAGAACTGAGTTTAGTGGCTCTCTCTGTGTTGCTGTCATCAGATGTGATGTTACGACAAAGTTTCTGATCACTGACACACGTTTCTCAACTGATAGCTCATGACATTGTGACAGAATCACCAATGCCCAATTCAGTAAAAAAAGGACAATAATTTTTTCATGAGATTTTTAAAAATGTTTTTTAATTTGCAAATTTTATATTTTGCAAATTGCAGCAAGCAAACTGTTAAACTGAGTAAAAATTAATAAAGAAAAACGAAAAAAAAAAAACAAGTTGAAATCTGTACAGGAAACTTTTTATAAAAACTTTTTTATTTGCTAATTTAAGAATTTATTAATTTGCAAATTACTCTGTGTAGCGAGTTAAACTGAGTAAAAATGTATAATGAAACACTAAAAAGCAAAATAGAAAAACTGATTTTTTTTTTTTTACATTTTCAAATGTATTTCATTTCAACATGAAAGGAGTTAAATGGAGTAAAAACACAATGAAATAGCAAAATAGCAACATTTATGCTGTGTAAAATTGGAAAATGAAAAACAAAACAGAAAAAAAAGAGAGAAACTGACTAGGGAACGTTTTCATCATATTATTTTTTTAAATAATTTAATTTGCATATGTAATAATTTGCATATAACAGTATGTGATGCTAATCGAGGCAGAGTGAGAATATGAAAGAGAAGCACACAAGTAAACAGTGACCATAATGTTGATTCTTGAGCGATTGTTCTGTGACCCAAAACATGCCATGGAAACTTGGGTTGAGTCGGAAGCTTTAACCTGAATGTGTCCTGATTGATTCTAAGCCTCTAATCAAAACAACACATGATTCTTTCAGATCATTAGCTCTTATAACAACCACATACACAACTAATGTGATCTCTCTGTGTTTGCTGTCAGGACCGAGAGTTGTCTCAGCCGGAGCTGGACGGTGAGTATCACACCATCTGACCACATCACATCTCAGGTCAATCATCAAATCACAGCTCATCACATCTCAGGTCAATCATCACATCACAGATCATCACATC